>NW_027014614.1:82500-339121 GCF_036934945.1 Oncorhynchus masou masou | reverse complement strand
TAACCTATTTCAACCTTAGCCCTTAACCCCTAAACCTAGGTATAACCTATTTTAAACTTAACCCTTAACCCTTAACCCCTACCTGATTAACCTATTTTTAACTTAACCCCTAACCCTAGGTATAACCTATTTGAACCCTAATTCTAGGGTAGGGTAGCCTAGAACACTTTAAAAACCTATTTTAGTTTTTCTCAACCACAGGTAACTGAATTAATGTTCAGGCTTATTGATAATTGTTATGTTAATGAAGTATAATTTCAAAACATGAGCATAAAACCAGGTAATAATAAACATGAATCATCATTATATTACTTCACAGTAATCTGTTAAATACTGTTTCAGTGCTTCCTCTTGTGTTAGCAGTGTGGAAAGGGACAGGAAGAAGCACACAGGAGTTTTCCTGTGAGGGGAGGGGTGGTGTATCCAGGGAGAAAACTAAACTAGACTCAGTACTGGTTCTCCGTATAGTCTCATTATTACCTCAACTACCTGGTACCCTGCACATTGACTCAGTACTGGTACTCCTTATAGTCTCATTATTACCTCAACTACCTGGTACTCTGCACATTGACTCAGTACTGGTACTCCTTATAGTCTCATTATTACCTCAACTACCTGGTACCCTGCACATTGACTCAGTACTGGTACTCCTTATAGTCTCATTATTACCTCAACTACCTGGTTCTCTGCACATTAACTCAGTACTGGTTCTCCTTATAGTCTCATTATTGTTATTTTATTAGTGGTCATTAGTGGTCTTATGCTGCCATCTATTGGAATTATATAGCAACTGCAGTAGTACTGAATAATGTGTAATTCCTTACAAAAGTAGTAATTACTTAGAATTGCTTAGAATTGCAAAATCTAACAGTAGTACTGTCACTGAACAACACAATGCCATGATTAGATTAAATACACAACGATTCCTGTAAACAATGACAGCTTATTTACCAACATTTATGGAAATGGATATGTAGCTTTTTAGAATGAAACTCTTCTTATATTTCCCCTTCTGAGCTTAGAATAGATGAGAGATGTAATGTTTGTCTCTGTTGTGTTGAAGACCAATCCAGCAGGAGAGACCAGCCTCCCCTGTTCCCAGCTGTGTGTCCATGAAGAGTGACCGGTCTATGGATCGTCCTCTAAACTTTAGTGAGGGAGACTTTTCTACTGAACAAAGGTAAGAAGAACTCATGGGTCCTGGTCAGTGAGTTAAACAACACTGTCTCTAGTCATTTCTCCTCTCCCATTTTCACATTTATTGTTGTTGTTTTCATAATCCATAGGCTAATCATTTTGTCCATTTTCATAGTCCTAAAACAATGTTAAACAAACACAACATTCCCTCCCTGTATGTGTGTGTGTGTGTGTGTGTGTGTGTGTGTGTGTGTGTGTGTGTGTGTGTGTGTGTGTGTGTGTGTGTGTGTGTGTGTGTGTGTGTGTGTGTGTGTGTGTGTGTGTGTGTGTGTGTGTGTGTGTGTGTGTATACCTACATGTACATATTACCTCAACTACCTGGTACCCTGCACATTGACTCAGTACTGGTTCTCCTTATAGTCTCATTATTACCTCAACTACCTGGTACCCTGCACATTGACTCAGTACTGGTACTCCTTATAGTCTCATTATTACCTCAACTTCCTGGTAACCTGCACATTGACTCAGTACTGGTACTCCTTATAGTCTCATTATTACCTCAACTACCTGGTACCCTGCACATTGACTCAGTACTGGTACTCCTTATATCCTCATTATTACCTCAACTACCTGGTACCCTGCACATTGACTCAGTACTGGTACTCCTCATATCCTCATTATTACCTCAACTACCTGGTACCCTGCACATTGACTTAGTACTGGTTCTCCTTATAGTCTCATTATTAGCTCAACTACCTGGTACCCTGCACATTGACTCAGTACTGGTACTCCTTATAGTCTCATTATTACCTCAACTACCTGGTACCCTGCACATTGACTCAGTACTGGTTCTCCTTATAGTCTCATTATTACCTCAACTACCTGGTACCCTGCACATTGACTCAGTACTGGTTCTCCTTATAGTCTCATTATTACCTCAACTACCTGGTACCCTGCACATTGACTCAGTACTGGTACTCCTTATAGTCTCATTATTACCTCAACTACCTGGTTCTCTGCACATTAACTCAGTACTGGTTCTCCTTATAGTCTCATTATTGTTATTTTATTAGTGGTCATTAGTGGTCTTATGCTGCCATCTATTGGAATTATATAGCAACTGCAGTAGTACTGAATAATGTGTAATTCCTTACAAAAGTAGTAATTACTTAGAATTGCTTAGAATTGCAAAATCTAACAGTAGTACTGTCACTGAACAACACAATGCCATGATTAGATTAAATACACAACGATTCCTGTAAACAATGACAGCTTATTTACCAACATTTATGGAAATGGATATGTAGCTTTTTGAATGAAACTCTTCTTATATTTCCCCTTCTGAGCTTAGAATAGATGAGAGATGTAATGTTTGTCTCTGTTGTGTTGAAGACCAATCCAGCAGGAGAGACCAGCCTCCCTGTTCCCAGCTGTGTGTCCATGAAGAGTGACCGGTCTATGGATCGTCCTCTAAACTTTAGTGAGGGAGACTTTTCTACTGAACAAAGGTAAGAAGAACTCATGGGTCCTGGTCAGTGAGTTAAACAACACTGTCTCTAGTCATTTCTCCTCTCCCATTTTCACATTTATTGTTGTTGTTTTCATAATCCATAGGCTAATCATTTTGTCCATTTTCATAGTCCTAAAACAATGTTAAACAAACACAACATTCCCTCCCTGTATGTGTGTGTGTGTGTGTGTGTGTGTGTGTGTGTGTGTGTGTGTGTGTGTGTGTGTGTGTGTGTGTGTGTGTGTATACCTACATGTACATATTACCTCAACTACCTGGTACCCTGCACATTGACTCAGTACTGGTTCTCCTTATAGTCTCATTATTACCTCAACTACCTGGTACCCTGCACATTGACTCAGTACTGGTACTCCTTATAGTCTCATTATTACCTCAACTTCCTGGTAACCTGCACATTGACTCAGTACTGGTACTCCTTATAGTCTCATTATTACCTCAACTACCTGGTACCCTGCACATTGACTCAGTACTGGTACTCCTTATATCCTCATTATTACCTCAACTACCTGGTACCCTGCACATTGACTTAGTACTGGTTCTCCTTATAGTCTCATTATTAGCTCAACTACCTGGTACCCTGCACATTGACTCAGTACTGGTACTCCTTATAGTCTCATTATTACCTCAACTACCTGGTACCCTGCACATTGACTCAGTACTGGTTCTCCTTATAGTCTCATTATTACCTCAACTACCTGGTACCCTGCACATTGACTCAGTACTGGTTCTCCTTATAGTCTCATTATTACCTCAACTACCTGGTACCCTGCACATTGACTCAGTACTGGTACTCCTTATAGTCTCATTATTACCTCAACTACCTGGTACCCTGCACATTGACTCAGTACTGGTTCTCCTTATAGTCTCATTATTACCTCAACTACCTGGTACCCTGCACATTGACTCAGTACTGGTTCTCCTTATAGTCTCATTATTACCTCAACTACCTGGTACCCTGCACATTGACTCAGTACTGGTACTCCTTATAGTCTCATTATTACCTCAACTACCTGGTTCTCTGCACATTAACTCAGTACTGGTTCTCCTTATAGTCTCATTATTGTTATTTTATTAGTGGTCATTAGTGGTCTTATGCTGCCATCTATTGGAATTATATAGCAACTGCAGTAGTACTGAATAATGTGTAATTCCTTACAAAAGTAGTAATTACTTAGAATTGCTTAGAATTGCAAAATCTAACAGTAGTACTGTCACTGAACAACACAATGCCATGATTAGATTAAATACACAACGATTCCTGTAAACAATGACAGCTTATTTACCAACATTTATGGAAATGGATATGTAGCTTTTTAGAATGAAACTCTTCTTATATTTCCCCTTCTGAGCTTAGAATAGATGAGAGATGTAATGTTTGTCTCTGTTGTGTTGAAGACCAATCCAGCAGGAGAGACCAGCCTCCCCTGTTCCCAGCTGTGTGTCCATGAAGAGTGACCGGTCTATGGATCGTCCTCTAAACTTTAGTGAGGGAGACTTTTCTACTGAACAAAGGTAAGAAGAACTCATGGGTCCTGGTCAGTGAGTTAAACAACACTGTCTCTAGTCATTTCTCCTCTCCCATTTTCACATTTATTGTTGTTGTTTTCATAATCCATAGGCTAATCATTTTGTCCATTTTCATAGTCCTAAAACAATGTTAAACAAACACAACATTCCCTCCCTGTATGTGTGTGTGTGTGTGTGTGTGTGTGTGTGTGTGTGTGTGTGTGTGTGTGTGTGTGTGTGTGTGTGTGTGTGTGTGTGTGTGTGTGTGTGTGTGTGTGTGTGTGTGTGTGTGTATACCTACATGTACATATTACCTCAACTACCTGGTACCCTGCACATTGACTCAGTACTGGTTCTCCTTATAGTCTCATTATTACCTCAACTACCTGGTACCCTGCACATTGACTCAGTACTGGTACTCCTTATAGTCTCATTATTACCTCAACTTCCTGGTAACCTGCACATTGACTCAGTACTGGTACTCCTTATAGTCTCATTATTACCTCAACTACCTGGTACCCTGCACATTGACTCAGTACTGGTACTCCTTATATCCTCATTATTACCTCAACTACCTGGTACCCTGCACATTGACTTAGTACTGGTTCTCCTTATAGTCTCATTATTAGCTCAACTACCTGGTACCCTGCACATTGACTCAGTACTGGTACTCCTTATAGTCTCATTATTACCTCAACTACCTGGTACCCTGCACATTGACTCAGTACTGGTTCTCCTTATAGTCTCATTATTACCTCAACTACCTGGTACCCTGCACATTGACTCAGTACTGGTTCTCCTTATAGTCTCATTATTACCTCAACTACCTGGTACCCTGCACATTGACTCAGTACTGGTTCTCCTTATTGTCTCATTATTACCTCAACTACCTGGTACCCTGCACATTGACTCAGTACTGGTTCTCCTTATAGTCTCATTATTGTTATTTTATTGTGTCACTGTTTGACTGGTACTGTATATATGGACATATTGTGAAGTATGTGACTCAATAGGATTAAAGTGGAACTGAGATGAAGTGAATCAGTATCTGTATGTGACAACTCAATATTAGGATGAAGTGAATCAGTAAGTGATTCTATTAGGATGAAGTGAATCAGTAAGTGACTCAGTATTAGGATGAAGTGAATCACTAAGTGACTCAGTATTAGGATGAAGTGAATCACTAAGTGGCTCAGTATTAGGATGAAGTGAATCACTAAGTGACTCAATATTAGGATGAAGTGAATCAGTAAGTGACTCAGTATTAGGATGAAGTGAATCAGTAAGTGACTCAGTATTAGGATAAAGTGAATCAGTAAGTGACTCAGTATTAGGATGAAGTGAATCAGTAAGTGACTCAGTATTAGGATAAAGTGAATCAGTAAGTGACTCAGTATTAGGATGAAGTGAATCAGTAAGTGACTCAGTATTAGGATAAAGTGAATCAGTAAGTGACTCAGTATTAGGATGAAGTGAATCAGTAAATGACTCAGTATTAGGATGAAGTGATGAGGGTGTTCTTCATGTTTTTAGTGTTTGTTTGTTGCTTCATGTAATGGTGTTTATTTGAATGCTTTATGTAATGTATATCATCTATTGATATATAATGGCGCCGACAGAGATGGCCGCCTCGCTTCGCGTTCCCTCGCAAGGCTGCAGGCCCAGACGGCATCCCCAGCCGCGCCCTCAGAGCATGCGCAGACCAGCTGGCTGGTGTGTTTACGGACATATTCAATCAATCCCTATACCAGTCTGCTGTTCCCACATGCTTCAAGAGGGCCACCATTGTTCCTGTTCCCAAGAAAGCTAAGGTAACTGAGCTAAACGACTACCGCCCCGTAGCACTCACTTCCGTCATCATGAAGTGCTTTGAGAGACTAGTCAAGGACCATATCACCTCCACCCTACCTGACACCCTAGACCCACTCCAATTTGCTTACCGCCCAAATAGGTCCACAGACGACGCAATCTCAACCACAATGCACACTGCCCTAACCCATCTGGACAAGAGGAATACCTATGTGAGAATGCTGTTCATCGACTACAGCTCGGCATTTAACACCATAGTACCCTCCAAGCTCGTCATCAAGCTCGAGACCCTGGGTCTCGACCCCGCCCTGTGCAACTGGGTACTGGACTTCCTGAAGGGCCGCCCCCAGGTGGTGAGGGTAGGCAACAACATCTCCACCCCGCTGATCCTCAACACTGGGGCCCCACAAGGGTGCGTTCGGAGCCCTCTCCTGTACTCCCTGTTCACCCACGACTGCGCGGCAACGCACTCCTCCAACTCAATCATCAAGTTTGCGGACGACACAACAGTGGTAGGCTTGATTACCAACAACGACGAGATGGCCTACAGGGAGGAGGTGAGGGCAATAACCTCACACTCAACGTCAACAAAACTAAGGAGATGATTGTGGACTTCAGGAAACAGCAGAGGGAACACCCCCCTATCCACACCGATGGAACAGTAGTGGAGAGGGTAGTAAGTTTTAAGTTCCTCGGCATACACATCACAGACAAACTGAATTGGTCCACTCACACAGACAGCATCGTGAAGAAGGCGCAGCAGCGCCTCTTCAACCTCAGGAGGCTGAAGAAATTTGGCTTGTCACCAAAAGCACTCACAAACTTCTACAGATGCACAATCGAGAGCATCCTGGCGGGCTGTATCACCGCCTGGTACGGCAACTGCTCCGCCCACAACCGTAAGGCTCTCCAGAGGGTAGTGAGGTCTGCACAACGTATCACCGGGGGCAAACTACCTGCCCTCCAGGACACCTACACCACCCGATGTTACAGGAAGGCCACAAAGATCATCAAGGACAACACCCACCCGAGCCACTGCCTGTTCACCCCGCTATCATCCAGAAGGCGAGGTCAGTACAGGTGCATCAAAGCTCGGACCGAGAGACTGAAAAACAGCTTCTATCTCAAGGCCATCAGACTGTTAAACAGCAACCACTAACATTGAGTGGCTGCTGCCAACACACTGACTCAACTCCAGCCACTTCAATAATGGGAATTGATGGAAAAGTATGTAAAATATACCACTAGCCACTTTAAACAATGCTACCTAATATAATGTTTACATACCCTACATTATTCATCTCATATGTATACGTATATACTGTACTCTATATCATCGACTGCATCCTTATGTAATACATGTATCACTAGCCACTTTAACTATGCCACTTTGTTTACATACTCATCTCACATGTATATACTGTACTCGATACCATCTACTGTATCTTGCCTATGCTGCTCTGCACCATCACTCATTCATATATCCTTATGTACATATTCTTTATCCCCTTACACTGTGTATAAGACAGTAGTTTAGGAATTGTTAGTTAGATTACTTGTTGGTTATTACTGCATTGTCGGAACTGGAAGCACAAGCATTTCGCTACACTCGCATTAACATCTGCTAACCATGTGTATGTGACAAATAAAATTTGATTTGATATATTTTAATGCTTTATGTAATGTATATAATCTATTGATATATAATGTTGATATATTTTAATGCTTTATATATAATGTATGTAATCTATTGATATATATAATGTTGATATATTTTAATGCTTTATATATAATGTATGTAATCTATTGATATATAATGTTGATATATTTTAATGCTTCATGTAATGTATGTAATCTATTGATATGTAATTTTGATATATTTTAATGCTTTATGTAATGTATATATGTATCTGAGTATTTACTGTTTAGTGATGGATCAGGGACCTTTGACCCCAGATGTATTTGTGTTTCTGAGTATTTACTGTTTAGTGATGGATCATGGACCTTTGACCCCAGATGTATTTGTGTATCTGAGTATTTACTGTTTAGTGATGGATCAGGGACCTTTGACCCCAGATGTATTTGTGTTTCTGAGTATTTACTGTTTAGTGATGGATCAGGGACCTTTGACCCCAGATGTATTTGTGTATCTGTGTATTTACTGTTTAGTGATGGATCAGGGACCTTTGACCCCAGATGTATTTGTGTATCTGAGTATTTACTGTTTAGTGATGGATCATGGACCTTTGACCCCAGATGTATTTGTGTATCTGAGTATTTACTGTTTAGTGATGGATCATGGACCTTTGACCCCAGATGTATTTGTGTATCTGAGTATTTACTGTTTAGTGATGGATCAGGGACCTTTGACCCCAGATGTATTTGTGTTTCTGAGTATTTACTGTTTAGTGATGGATCATGGACCTTTGACCCCAGATGTATTTGTGTATCTGAGTATTTATTGTTTAGTGATGGATCAGGGACCTTTGACCCCAGATGTATTTGTGTATCTGAGTATTTACTGTTTAGTGATGGATCAGGGACCTTTGACCCCAGATGTATTTGTGTATCTGAGTATTTACTGTAAAGCATCTGCTTATCATTAGTTGTTTATGTTTATATTTGAAGACACTGAGTGAACAAAACATTTTGAACACCTGCTTTTTCCACGACAGACTGACCTGGTGAATCCAGGTGAAAGATATGATCCCTAGTTGATGTCACTTGTTAAGTCCACTTCTATCAGTGTAGATGAAGGGGAGGAGACGGGTTAAATAATTAGCATCAAGCCTTGAGACAGTTGAGACATGGACTGTGTGTGTTTCATTCAGAGGGTGAATGAGCAAATCAACATATTTAAGTGCCTTTGAACGGGGTATGGTAGTTGGTCTGAGGCACACCGGTTTGTGAAGAATCTAAAACTCTAGCGGACATGTTATTCATTCCAGAGGCTTCTACCCTCAGACAGCACAGTATACTGTTCCCATCTGTCTGTGAACAGAGTATACTGTTCCCAGCTGTCTGTCTATGAACAGAGTATACTGTTCCCATCTGTCTGTCTGTCTATGAACAGAGTATACTGTTCCCATCTGTCTGTGAACAGAGTATACTGTTCCCAGCTGTCTGTCTATGAACAGAGTATACTGTTCCCATCTGTCTGTCTGTCTATGAACAGAGTATACTGTTCCCATCTGTCTGTGAACAGAGTATACTGTTCCCAGCTGTCTGTCTATGAACAGAGTATACTGTTCCCATCTGTCTGTCTATGAACAGAGTATACTGTTCCCATCTGTCTGTCTGTCTATGAACAGAGTATACTGTTCCCATCTGTCTGTCTATGAACAGAGTATACTGTTCCCATCTGTCTGTCTATGAACAGAGTATACTGTTCCCATCTGTCTGTCTATGAACAGAGTATACTGTTCCCATCTGTCTATGAACAGAGTATACTGTTCCCATCTGTCTATGAACAGAGTATACTGTTCCCATCTGTCTGTCTATAAACATAGTATACTGTTCCCAGCTGTCTGTCTATGAACAGAGTATACTGTTCCCAGCTGTCTGTCTGTCTATGAACAGAGTATACTGTTCCCATCTGTCTATGAACAGAGTATACTGTTCCCATCTGTCTGTCTATGAACAGAGTATACTGTTCCCATCTGTCTATGAACAGAGTATACTGTTCCCATCTGTCTGTCTATGAACAGAGTATACTGTTCCCAGCTGTCTATGAACAGAGTATACTGTTCCCAGCTGTCTGTCTATGAACAGAGTATACTGTTCCCATCTGTCTATGAACAGAGTATACTGTTCCCATCTGTCTGTCTATGAACACATTATACTGTTCCCATCTGTCTGTCTATGAACAGAGTATACTGTTCCCAGCTGTCTGTCTATGAACAGAGTATACTGTTCCCATCTGTCTGTCTATGAACAGAGTATACTGTTCCCATCTGTCTATGAACATAGTATACTGTTCCCATCTGTCTGTCTATGAACAGAGTATACTGTTCCCATCTGTCTGTCTATGAACAGAGTATACTGTTCCCAGCTCTCTGTCTATGAACAGAGTATACTGTTCCCATCTGTCTATGAACAGAGTATACTGTTCCCATCTGTCTATGAACAGAGTATACTGTTCCCATCTGTCTGTCTATGAACACATTATACTGTTCCCATCTGTCTGTCTATGAACAGAGTATACTGTTCCCCTGTCTATGAACAGAGTATACTGTTCCCATCTGTCTGTCTATGAACAGAGTATACTGTTCCCATCTGTCTGTCTATGAACAGAGTATACTGTTCCCATCTGTCTGTCTATGAACAGAGTATACTGTTCCCATCTGTCTGTCTATGAACAGAGTATACTGTTCCCATCTGTCTGTCTATGAACAGAGTATACTGTTCCCATCTGTCTTTCTATGAACAGAGTATACTGTTCCCAGCTGTCTGTCTATGAACAGAGTATACTGTTCCCATCTGTCTGTCTGTCTATGAACAGAGTATACTGTTCCCATCTGTCTGTCTATGAACAGAGTATACTGTTCCCATCTGTCTGTCTATGAACAGAGTATACTGTTCCCAGCTGTCTGTCTATAAACAGAGTATACTGTTCCCACCTGTCTGTCTATGAACAGAGTATACTGTTCCCATCTGTCTGTCTATGAACAGAGTATACTGTTCCCAGCTGTCTGTCTATGAACATAGTATACTGTTCCCATCTGTCTGTCTATGAACAGAGTATACTGTTCCCATCTGTCTGTCTATGAACAGAGTATACTGTTCCCATCTGTCTGTCTATGAACAGAGTATACTGTTCCCATCTGTCTGTCTATGAACAGAGTATACTGTTCCCATCTGTCTATGAACAGAGTATACTGTTCCCATCTGTCTGTCTATGAACACATTATACTGTTCCCATCTGTCTGTCTGTCTATGAACAGAGTATACTGTTCCCCTGTCTATGAACAGAGTATACTGTTCCCAGCTGTCTATGAACAGAGTATACTGTTCCCAGCTGTCTGTCTATGAACAGAGTATACTGTTCCCATCTGTCTGTCTATGAACAGAGTATACTGTTCCCATCTGTCTGTCTATGAACAGAGTATACTGTTCCCAGCTGTCTGTCTATGAACAGAGTATACTGTTCCCATCTGTCTGTCTATGAACAGAGTATACTGTTCCCCTGTCTATGAACAGAGTATACTGTTCCCAGCTGTCTATGAACAGAGTATACTGTTCCCAGCTGTCTGTCTATGAACAGAGTATACTGTTCCCATCTGTCTGTCTATGAACAGAGTATACTGTTCCCAGCTGTCTGTATGTCTATGAACAGAGTATACTGTTCCCATCTGTCTGTCTGTGAACAGAGTATACTGTTCCCAGCTGTCTGTGAACAGAGTATACTGTTCCCATCTGTCTGTCTATGAACAGAGTATACTGTTCCCATCTGTCTGTCTGTGAACAGAGTATACTGTTCCCAGCTGTCTGTCTATGAACAGAGTATACTGTTCCCATCTGTCTGTCTATGAACAGAGTATACTGTTCCCAGCTGTCTATGAACAGAGTTTACTGTCCCCAGCTGTCTGTCTATGAACAGAGTATACTGTTCCCATCTGTCTGTCTATGAACAGAGTATACTGTTCCCAGCTGTCTGTATGTCTATGAACAGAGTATACTGTTCCCATCTGTCTGTCTGTGAACAGAGTATACTGTTCCCATCTGTCTGTCTATGAACAGAGTATACTGTTCCCATCTGTCTGTCTATGAACAGAGTATACTGTTCCCATCTGTCTGTCTGTGAACAGAGTATACTGTTCCCAGCTGTCTGTCTATGAACAGAGTATACTGTTCCCATCTGTCTGTCTATGAACAGAGTATACTGTTCCCAGCTGTCTATGAACAGAGTTTACTGTCCCCAGCTGTCTGTCTATGAACAGAGTATACTGTTCCCAGCTGTCTATGAACAGAGTATACTGTTCCCAGCTGTCTGTCTATGAACAGAGTATACTGTTCCCAGCTGTCTGTCTATGAACAGAGTATACTGTTCCCATCTGTCTATGAACAGAGTATACTGTTCCCAGCTGTCTGTCTATAAACAGAGTATACTGTTCCCAGCTGTCTGTCTATGAACACATTATACTGTTCCCATCTGTCTGTCTGTCTATGAACAGAGTATACTGTTCCCATCTGTCTATGAACAGAGTATACTGTTCCCCTGTCTATGAACAGAGTATACTGTTCCCATCTGTCTGTCTATGAACACATTATACTGTTCCCATCTGTCTGTCTAAGAACAGAGTATACTGTTCCCATCTGTCTATGAACAGAGTATACTGTTCCCACCTGTCTGCCTGTGAACAGAGTATACTGTTCCCAGCTGTCTGTCTATGAACAGAGTATACTGTTCCCAGCTGTCTATGAACAGAGTATACTGTTCCCAGTTGTCTGCCTGTGAACAGAGTATACTGTTCCCAGCTGTCTGTCTATGAACAGAGTATACTGTTCCCAGCTGTCTGTCTATAAACAGAGTATACTGTTCCCAGCTGTCTGTCTATGAACAGAGTATACTGTTCCCAGCTGTCTGTCTATAAACAGAGTATACTGTTCCCAGCTGTCTGTCTATAAACAGAGTATACTGTTCCCAGCTGTCATTCTATGAACAGAGTATACTGTTCCCATCTGTCTGTCTATGAACAGAGTATACTGTTCCCATCTGTCTATGGACAGAGTATACTCTTCCCATCTGTCTGTCTATGAACAGAGTATACTGTTCCCATCTGTCTGTCTATGAACAGAGTACACTGTTCCCATCTGTCTATGAACAGAGTATACTGTTCCCATCTGTCTGTCTATGAACAGAGTATACTGTTCCCAGCTGTCTGTCTATGAACAGAGTATACTGTTCCCATCTGTCTATGAACAGAGTATACTGTTCCCACCTGTCTGTCTATAAACAGAGTATACTGTTCCCATCTGTCTGTCTGTGAACAGAGTATACTGTTCCCAGCTGTCTGTCTATGAACAGAGTATACTGTTCCCAGCTGTCTGTCTATGAACAGAGTATACTGTTCCCATCTGTCTATGAACAGAGTATACTGTTCCCAGCTGTCTGTCTATAAACAGAGTATACTGTTCCCATCTGTCTGTCTGTGAACAGAGTATACTGTTCCCAGCTGTCTGTCTATAAACAGAGTATACTGTTCCCATCTGTCTGTCTATGAACAGAGTATACTGTTCCCAGCTGTCTGTCTATAAACAGAGTATACTGTTCCCATCTGTCTGTCTGTGAACAGAGTATACTGTTCCCAGCTGTCTGTCTATGAACAGAGTATACTGTTCCCAGCTGTCTGTCTATGAACAGAGTATACTGTTCCCATCTGTCTGTCTATGAACAGAGTATACTGTTCCCACCTGTCTGTCTATGAACAGAGTATACTGTTCCCATCTGTCTGTCTATGAACAGAGTATACTGTTCCCAGCTGTCTGTCTATGAACAGAGTATACTGTTCCCATCTGTCTATGAACAGAGTATACTGTTCCCATCTGTCTATGAACAGAGTATACTGTTCCCACCTGTCTGTCTATAAACAGAGTATACTGTTCCCATCTGTCTGTCTGTGAACAGAGTATACTGTTCCCATCTGTCTATGAACAGAGTATACTGTTCCCACCTGTCTGTCTATAAACAGAGTATACTGTTCCCATCTGTCTGTCTGTGAACAGAGTATACTGTTCCCCTGTCTATGAACAGAGTATACTGTTCCCATCTGTCTGTCTATAAACAGAGTATACTGTTCCCAGCTGTCTGTCTGTCTATGAACAGAGTATACTGTTCCCACCTGTCTGTCTATAAACAGAGTATACTGTTCCCAGCTGTCTGTCTATAAACAGAGTATACTGTTCCCAGCTGTATGTCTATGAACAGAGTATACTGTTCCCAGCTGTCTGTCTATAAACAGAGTATACTGTTCCCATCTGTCTGTCTATGAACAGAGTATACTGTTCCCATCTGTCTGTCTATGAACAGAGAATACTGTTCCCATCTGTCTGTCTATGAACAGAGTATACTGTTCCCATCTGTCTGTCTATGAACAGAGTATACTGTTCCCATCTGTCTGTCTATGAACAGAGAATACTGTTCCCAGCTGTCTGTCTATGAACAGAGTATACTGTTCCCATCTGTCTGTGAACAGAGTATACTGTTCCCAGCTGTCTGTCTATAAACAGAGTATACTGTTCCCAGCTGTCTGTCTATGAACAGAGTATACTGTTCCCATCTGTCTGTCTATGAACATAGTATACTGTTCCCATCTGTCTGTCTATGAACAGATTATACTGTTCCCAGCTGTCTGTCTATGAACAGAGTATACTGTTCCCAGCTGTCTGTCTATAAACAGAGTATACTGTTCCCATCTGTCTGTCTATGAACATAGTATACTGTTCCCATCTGTCTGTCTATGAACAGATTATACTGTTCCCACCTGTCTGTCTATGAACAGAGTATACTGTTCCCAGCTGTCTGTCTATAAACAGAGTATACTGTTCCCAGCTGTCATTCTATGAACAGAGTATACTGTTCCCAGCTGTCTGTCTATGAACAGAGTATACTGTTCCCATCTGTCTATGAACAGAGTATACTGTTCCCACCTGTCTGTCTATAAACAGAGTATACTGTTCCCAGCTGTCTGTCTATAAACAGAGTATACTGTTCCCATCTGTCTGTCTATGAACAGAGTATACTGTTCCCATCTGTCTGTCTATGAACAGAGTATACTGTTCCCAGCTGTCTGTCTATAAACAGAGTATACTGTTCCCATCTGTCTGTCTATGAACAGAGTATACTGTTCCCATCTGTCTGTCTATGAACAGAGTATACTGTTCCCAGCTGTCTGTCTATGAACAGAGTATACTGTTCCCACCTGTCTGTCTATGAACAGAGTATACTGTTCCCAGCTGTCTGTCTATGAACAGAGTATACTGTTCCCACCTGTCTGTCTATGAACAGAGTATACTGTTCCCAGCTGTCATTCTATGAACAGAGTATACTGTTCCCATCTGTCTGTCTATGAACAGAGTATACTGTTCCCATCTGTCTATGAACATAGTATACTGTTCCCATCTGTCTGTCTATGAACAGAGTATACTGTTCCCATCTGTCTATGAACAGAGTATACTGTTCCCATCTGTCTGTCTATGAACAGAGTATACTGTTCCCATCTGTCTATGAACATAGTATACTGTTCCCATCTGTCTGTCTATGAACAGAGTATACTGTTCCCATCTGTCTGTCTATGAACAGAGTATACTGTTCCCAGCTCTCTGTCTATGAACAGAGTATACTGTTCCCATCTGTCTATGAACAGAGTATACTGTTCCCATCTGTCTATGAACAGAGTATACTGTTCCCATCTGTCTGTCTATGAACACATTATACTGTTCCCATCTGTCTGTCTATGAACAGAGTATACTGTTCCCCTGTCTATGAACAGAGTATACTGTTCCCATCTGTCTGTCTATGAACAGAGTATACTGTTCCCATCTGTCTGTCTATGAACAGAGTATACTGTTCCCATCTGTCTGTCTATGAACAGAGTATACTGTTCCCATCTGTCTGTCTATGAACAGAGTATACTGTTCCCATCTGTCTGTCTATGAACAGAGTATACTGTTCCCATCTGTCTTTCTATGAACAGAGTATACTGTTCCCAGCTGTCTGTCTATGAACAGAGTATACTGTTCCCATCTGTCTGTCTGTCTATGAACAGAGTATACTGTTCCCATCTGTCTGTCTATGAACAGAGTATACTGTTCCCATCTGTCTGTCTATGAACAGAGTATACTGTTCCCAGCTGTCTGTCTATAAACAGAGTATACTGTTCCCACCTGTCTGTCTATGAACAGAGTATACTGTTCCCATCTGTCTGTCTATGAACAGAGTATACTGTTCCCAGCTGTCTGTCTATGAACATAGTATACTGTTCCCATCTGTCTGTCTATGAACAGAGTATACTGTTCCCATCTGTCTGTCTATGAACAGAGTATACTGTTCCCATCTGTCTGTCTATGAACAGAGTATACTGTTCCCATCTGTCTGTCTATGAACAGAGTATACTGTTCCCATCTGTCTATGAACAGAGTATACTGTTCCCATCTGTCTGTCTATGAACACATTATACTGTTCCCATCTGTCTGTCTGTCTATGAACAGAGTATACTGTTCCCCTGTCTATGAACAGAGTATACTGTTCCCAGCTGTCTATGAACAGAGTATACTGTTCCCAGCTGTCTGTCTATGAACAGAGTATACTGTTCCCATCTGTCTGTCTATGAACAGAGTATACTGTTCCCATCTGTCTGTCTATGAACAGAGTATACTGTTCCCAGCTGTCTGTCTATGAACAGAGTATACTGTTCCCATCTGTCTGTCTATGAACAGAGTATACTGTTCCCCTGTCTATGAACAGAGTATACTGTTCCCAGCTGTCTATGAACAGAGTATACTGTTCCCAGCTGTCTGTCTATGAACAGAGTATACTGTTCCCATCTGTCTGTCTATGAACAGAGTATACTGTTCCCAGCTGTCTGTATGTCTATGAACAGAGTATACTGTTCCCATCTGTCTGTCTGTGAACAGAGTATACTGTTCCCAGCTGTCTGTGAACAGAGTATACTGTTCCCATCTGTCTGTCTATGAACAGAGTATACTGTTCCCATCTGTCTGTCTGTGAACAGAGTATACTGTTCCCAGCTGTCTGTCTATGAACAGAGTATACTGTTCCCATCTGTCTGTCTATGAACAGAGTATACTGTTCCCAGCTGTCTATGAACAGAGTTTACTGTCCCCAGCTGTCTGTCTATGAACAGAGTATACTGTTCCCATCTGTCTGTCTATGAACAGAGTATACTGTTCCCAGCTGTCTGTATGTCTATGAACAGAGTATACTGTTCCCATCTGTCTGTCTGTGAACAGAGTATACTGTTCCCATCTGTCTGTCTATGAACAGAGTATACTGTTCCCATCTGTCTGTCTATGAACAGAGTATACTGTTCCCATCTGTCTGTCTGTGAACAGAGTATACTGTTCCCAGCTGTCTGTCTATGAACAGAGTATACTGTTCCCATCTGTCTGTCTATGAACAGAGTATACTGTTCCCAGCTGTCTATGAACAGAGTTTACTGTCCCCAGCTGTCTGTCTATGAACAGAGTATACTGTTCCCAGCTGTCTATGAACAGAGTATACTGTTCCCAGCTGTCTGTCTATGAACAGAGTATACTGTTCCCAGCTGTCTGTCTATGAACAGAGTATACTGTTCCCATCTGTCTATGAACAGAGTATACTGTTCCCAGCTGTCTGTCTATAAACAGAGTATACTGTTCCCAGCTGTCTGTCTATGAACACATTATACTGTTCCCATCTGTCTGTCTGTCTATGAACAGAGTATACTGTTCCCATCTGTCTATGAACAGAGTATACTGTTCCCCTGTCTATGAACAGAGTATACTGTTCCCATCTGTCTGTCTATGAACACATTATACTGTTCCCATCTGTCTGTCTAAGAACAGAGTATACTGTTCCCATCTGTCTATGAACAGAGTATACTGTTCCCACCTGTCTGCCTGTGAACAGAGTATACTGTTCCCAGCTGTCTGTCTATGAACAGAGTATACTGTTCCCAGCTGTCTATGAACAGAGTATACTGTTCCCAGTTGTCTGCCTGTGAACAGAGTATACTGTTCCCAGCTGTCTGTCTATGAACAGAGTATACTGTTCCCAGCTGTCTGTCTATAAACAGACTATACTGTTCCCAGCTGTCTGTCTATGAACAGAGTATACTGTTCCCAGCTGTCTGTCTATAAACAGAGTATACTGTTCCCAGCTGTCTGTCTATAAACAGAGTATACTGTTCCCAGCTGTCATTCTATGAACAGAGTATACTGTTCCCATCTGTCTGTCTATGAACAGAGTATACTGTTCCCATCTGTCTATGGACAGAGTATACTCTTCCCATCTGTCTGTCTATGAACAGAGTATACTGTTCCCATCTGTCTGTCTATGAACAGAGTACACTGTTCCCATCTGTCTATGAACAGAGTATACTGTTCCCATCTGTCTGTCTATGAACAGAGTATACTGTTCCCAGCTGTCTGTCTATGAACAGAGTATACTGTTCCCATCTGTCTATGAACAGAGTATACTGTTCCCACCTGTCTGTCTATAAACAGAGTATACTGTTCCCATCTGTCTGTCTGTGAACAGAGTATACTGTTCCCAGCTGTCTGTCTATGAACAGAGTATACTGTTCCCAGCTGTCTGTCTATGAACAGAGTATACTGTTCCCATCTGTCTATGAACAGAGTATACTGTTCCCAGCTGTCTGTCTATAAACAGAGTATACTGTTCCCATCTGTCTGTCTGTGAACAGAGTATACTGTTCCCAGCTGTCTGTCTATAAACAGAGTATACTGTTCCCATCTGTCTGTCTATGAACAGAGTATACTGTTCCCAGCTGTCTGTCTATAAACAGAGTATACTGTTCCCATCTGTCTGTCTGTGAACAGAGTATACTGTTCCCAGCTGTCTGTCTATGAACAGAGTATACTGTTCCCAGCTGTCTGTCTATGAACAGAGTATACTGTTCCCATCTGTCTGTCTATGAACAGAGTATACTGTTCCCACCTGTCTGTCTATGAACAGAGTATACTGTTCCCATCTGTCTGTCTATGAACAGAGTATACTGTTCCCAGCTGTCTGTCTATGAACAGAGTATACTGTTCCCATCTGTCTATGAACAGAGTATACTGTTCCCATCTGTCTATGAACAGAGTATACTGTTCCCACCTGTCTGTCTATAAACAGAGTATACTGTTCCCATCTGTCTGTCTGTGAACAGAGTATACTGTTCCCATCTGTCTATGAACAGAGTATACTGTTCCCACCTGTCTGTCTATAAACAGAGTATACTGTTCCCATCTGTCTGTCTGTGAACAGAGTATACTGTTCCCCTGTCTATGAACAGAGTATACTGTTCCCATCTGTCTGTCTATAAACAGAGTATACTGTTCCCAGCTGTCTGTCTGTCTATGAACAGAGTATACTGTTCCCACCTGTCTGTCTATAAACAGAGTATACTGTTCCCAGCTGTCTGTCTATAAACAGAGTATACTGTTCCCAGCTGTATGTCTATGAACAGAGTATACTGTTCCCAGCTGTCTGTCTATAAACAGAGTATACTGTTCCCATCTGTCTGTCTATGAACAGAGTATACTGTTCCCATCTGTCTGTCTATGAACAGAGAATACTGTTCCCATCTGTCTGTCTATGAACAGAGTATACTGTTCCCATCTGTCTGTCTATGAACAGAGTATACTGTTCCCATCTGTCTGTCTATGAACAGAGAATACTGTTCCCAGCTGTCTGTCTATGAACAGAGTATACTGTTCCCATCTGTCTGTGAACAGAGTATACTGTTCCCAGCTGTCTGTCTATAAACAGAGTATACTGTTCCCAGCTGTCTGTCTATGAACAGAGTATACTGTTCCCATCTGTCTGTCTATGAACATAGTATACTGTTCCCATCTGTCTGTCTATGAACAGATTATACTGTTCCCAGCTGTCTGTCTATGAACAGAGTATACTGTTCCCAGCTGTCTGTCTATAAACAGAGTATACTGTTCCCATCTGTCTGTCTATGAACATAGTATACTGTTCCCATCTGTCTGTCTATGAACAGATTATACTGTTCCCACCTGTCTGTCTATGAACAGAGTATACTGTTCCCAGCTGTCTGTCTATAAACAGAGTATACTGTTCCCAGCTGTCATTCTATGAACAGAGTATACTGTTCCCAGCTGTCTGTCTATGAACAGAGTATACTGTTCCCATCTGTCTATGAACAGAGTATACTGTTCCCACCTGTCTGTCTATAAACAGAGTATACTGTTCCCAGCTGTCTGTCTATAAACAGAGTATACTGTTCCCATCTGTCTGTCTATGAACAGAGTATACTGTTCCCATCTGTCTGTCTATGAACAGAGTATACTGTTCCCAGCTGTCTGTCTATAAACAGAGTATACTGTTCCCATCTGTCTGTCTATGAACAGAGTATACTGTTCCCATCTGTCTGTCTATGAACAGAGTATACTGTTCCCAGCTGTCTGTCTATGAACAGAGTATACTGTTCCCACCTGTCTGTCTATGAACAGAGTATACTGTTCCCAGCTGTCTGTCTATGAACAGAGTATACTGTTCCCACCTGTCTGTCTATGAACAGAGTATACTGTTCCCAGCTGTCATTCTATGAACAGAGTATACTGTTCCCATCTGTCTATGAACAGAGTATACTGTTCCCATCTGTCTGTCTATGAACAGAGTATACTGTTCCCATCTGTCTGTCTATGAACAGAGTATACTGTTCCCATCTGTCTATCAACAGAGTATACTGTTCCCATCTGTCTATCAACAGAGTATACTGTTCCCATCTGTCTGTCTATGAACAGAGTATACTGTTTCCATCTGTCTGTCTGTCTATGAACAGAGTATACTGTTTCCATCTGTCTGTCTGTCTATGAACAGAGTATACTGTTCCCATCTGTCTATGAACAGAGTATACTGTTCCCAGCTGTCATTCTATGAACAGAGTATACTGTTCCCATCTGTCTATGAACAGAGTATACTGTTCCCATCTGTCTGTCTATGAACAGAGTATACTGTTCCCAGCTGTCTGTCTATGAACACATTATACTGTTCCCAGCTGTCTGTCTATAAACAGATTATACTGTTCCCAGCTGTCTGTCTATGAACAGAGTATACTGTTCCCAGCTGTCTGTCTATGAACAGAGTATACTGTTCCCAGCTGTCTGTCTATGAACAGAGTATACTGTTCCCATCTGTCTGTCTATGAACAGAGTATACTGTTCCCAGCTGTCTGTCTATGAACAGAGTATACTGTTCCCATCTGTCTATGAACAGAGTATACTGTTCCCATCTGTCTGTCTGTCTATGAACAGAGTATACTGTTCCCATCTGTCTGTCTGTCTATGAACAGAGTATACTGTTCCCATCTGTCTATGAACAGAGTATACTGTTCCCATCTGTCTGTCTATGAACAGAGTATACTGTTCCCATCTGTCTATGAACAGAGTATACTGTTCCCAGCTGTCTGTCTATGAACAGAGTATACTGTTCCCAGCTGTCTGTCTATGAACACATTATACTGTTCCCATCTGTCTGTCTGTCTATGAACAGAGTATACTGTTCCCAGCTGTCTGTCTATGAACAGAGTATACTGTTCCCATCTGTCTGTCTATGAACAGAGTATACTGTTCCCATCTGTCTGTCTATGAACAGAGTATACTGTTCCCATCTGTCTGTCTATGAACAGAGTATACTGTTCCCATCTGTCTGTCTATGAACAGAGTATACTGTTCCCATCTGTCTGTCTATGAACATAGTATACTGTTCCCATCTGTCTGTCTATGAACAGAGTATACTGTTCCCATCTGTCTATCAACAGAGTATACTGTTCCCATCTGTCTGTCTATGAACACATTATACTGTTCCCATCTGTCTGTCTGTCTATGAACAGAGTATACTGTTCCCAGCTGTCTGTCTATGAACAGAGTATACTGTTCCCATCTGTCTGTCTATGAACAGAGTATACTGTTCCCATCTGTCTATGAACAGAGTATACTGTTCCCATCTGTCTGTCTATGAACAGAGTATACTGTTCCCATCTGTCTATGAACAGAGTATACTGTTCCCATCTGTCTGTCTATGAACAGAGTATACTGTTCCCATCTGTCTATGAACAGAGTATACTGTTCCCATCTGTCTGTCTATGAACAGAGTATACTGTTCCCATCTGTCTATCAACAGAGTATACTGTTCCCATCTGTCTGTCTATGAACACATTATACTGTTCCCATCTGTCTGTCTGTCTATGAACAGAGTATACTGTTCCCAGCTGTCTGTCTATGAACAGAGTATACTGTTCCCATCTGTCTGTCTATGAACAGAGTATACTGTTCCCATCTGTCTATGAACAGAGTATACTGTTCCCATCTGTCTGTCTATGAACAGAGTATACTGTTCCCATCTGTCTGTCTATGAACAGAGTATACTGTTCCCATCTGTCTGTCTGTCTATGAACAGAGTATACTGTTCCCATCTGTCTGTCTATGAACAGAGTATACTGTTCCCATCTGTCTGTCTATGAACAGAGTATACTGTTCCCATCTGTCTGTCTGTCTATGAACAGAGTATACTGTTCCCATCTGTCTGTCTGTCTATGAACAGAGTATACTGTTCCCAGCTGTCTGTCTATGAACAGAGTATACTGTTCCCAGCTGTCTGTCTATAAACAGAGGATACTGTTCCCAGCTGTCTGTCTATGAACAGAGTATACTGTTCCCATCTGTCTATGAACAGAGTATACTGTTCCCATCTGTCTGTCTATAAACAGAGTATACTGTTCCCAGCTGTCTGTCTATGAACAGAGTATACTGTTCCCATCTGTCTATGAACAGAGTATACTGTTCCCATCTGTCTATGAACAGAGTATACTGTTCCCATCTGTCTGTCTATGAACAGAGTATACTGTTCCCATCTGTCTGTCTATGAACAGAGTATACTGTTCCCAGCTGTCTGTCTATGAACAGAGTATACTGTTCCCAGCTGTCTATGAACAGAGTATACTGTTCCCAGCTGTCTATGAACAGAGTTTACTGTCCCCAGCTGTCTGTCTGTATGTCTATCTGTTGTTTGTTGTTGTTGTAATGTGTCATTTGAGATAAAGTTAAGTTAAGATCAAGATATTTAGAGAACAGGATAGAGGATTAATTAGTTGTTCTACTCTGTTAGAGGATCAATATCTCTCTCTCCTTTATCTCTGTAGTGGATGGTCTACTCTGTTAGAGGATCAATATCTCTCTCTCTCCTTTATCTCTGTAGTGGATGGTCTACTCTGTTAGAGGATCAATATCTCTCTCTCTCTCTTTTATCTCTGTATTGGATGGTCTACTCTGTTAGAGGATCAGTATCTCTCTCTCCTTTATCTCTGTAGTGGATGGTCTACTCTGTTAGAGGATCAATATCTCTCTCTCTCCTTTATCTCTGTAGTGGATGGTCTACTCTGTTAGAGGATCAATATCTCTCTCTCTCTCCTTTATCTCTGTATTGGATGGTCTACTCTGTTAGAGGATCAGTATCTCTCTGTTCTTTATCTCTGTAGTGGATGGCCTACTCTGTTAGAGGATCAGTATCTCTCTCTTCTTTATCTCTGTATTGGATGGTCTACTCTGTTAGAGGATCAGTATCTCTCTCTTCTTTATCTCTGTATTGGATGGTCTACTCTGTTAGAGGATCAGTATCTCTCTCTCCTTTATCTCTGTATTGGATGGTCTACTCTGTTAGAGGATCAGTATCTCTCTCTCCTTCATCTCTGTAGTGGATGGTCTACTCTGTTAGAGTATCAGTATCTCTCTCCTTTATCTCTGTAGTGGATGGTCTACTCTGTTAGAGTATCAGTATCTCTCTCCTTTATCTCTGTAGTGGATGGTCTACTCTGTTAGAGTATCAGTATCTCTCTCCTTTATCTCTGTAGTGGATGGCCTACTCTGTTAGAGGATCAGTATCTCTCTCCTTTATCTCTGTAGTGGATGGTCTACTCTGTTAGAGGATCAGTATCTCTCTCCTTTATCTCTGTAGTGGATGGTCTACTCTGTTAGAGGATCAGTATCTCTCTGTCCTTTATCTCTGTAGTGGATGGTCTACTCTGTTAGAGGATCAGTATCTCTCTCTCCTTTATCTCTGTAGTGGATGGTCTACTCTGTTAGAGGATCAGTATCTCTCTCTCTCCTTTATCTCTGTAGTGGATGGTCTACTCTGTTAGAGGATCAGTATCTCTCTTCTTTATCTCTGTATTGGATGGTCTACTCTGTTAGAGGATCAGTATCTCTCTCTCCTTTATCTCTGTAGTGGATGGTCTACTCTGTTAGAGGATCAATATCTCTCTCTCTCCTTTATCTCTGTATTGGATTGTCTACTCTGTTAGAGGATCAGTATCTCTCTCCTTTATCTCTGTAGTGGATGGTCTACTCTGTTAGAGAATCAGTATCTCTCTCCTTTATCTCTGTAGTGGATGGTCTACTCTGTTAGAGGATCAGTATCTCTCTCCTTTATCTCTGTAGTGGATGGTCTACTCTGTTAGAGGATCAGTATCTCTGTCCTTTATCTCTGTAGTAGATGGTCTACTCTGTTAGAGGATCAGTATCTCTCTCCTTTATCTCTGTAGTGGATGGTCTACTCTGTTAGAGGATCAGTATCTCTCTCCTTTATCTCTGTAGTGGATGGTCTACTCTGTTAGAGGATCAGTATCTCTCTCCTTTATCTCTGTAGTGGATGGTCTACTCTGTTAGAGGATCAGTATCTCTCTCCTTTATCTCTGTAGTGGATGGTCTACTCTGTTAGAGGATCAATATCTCTCTCTCTCCTTTATCTCTGTAGTGGATGGTCTACTCTGTTAGAGGATCAGTATCTCTCTCCTTTATCTCTGTAGTGGATGGTCTACTCTGTTAGAGGATCAGTATCTCTCTCCTTTATCTCTGTAGTGGATGGTCTACTCTGTTAGAGGATCAGTATCTCTCTCCTTTATCTCTGTAGTGGATGGTCTACTCTGTTAGAGGATCAGTATCTCTCTCCTTTATCTCTGTAGTGGATGGTCTACTCTGCCAGAGGATCCGTCCAGGTGTGCAGTGTGTCAGCAGGTGCTGAGGGATCCAGTCTCTATCACCTGTGGACACAGGTTCTGCAGACAGTGCATCACCAGATACTGGGAGAAACCTGCTCCTTCAGGAGACTATGACTGTCCTCGGTGTAGAAAGAGATCCAGGACACGTCCTGTACTACAGCACCTGAGTGAACCCAATGATGCAAGAGGCTCTGAAAACAGTAAGGACACTTGCAGACTTGTGCTAAGTCAATTCCTCAATATGATTAAGAGTTAACTACAATAATATGAGATAATATAAGTTACTGTAGATGTGAAGACCCACTTCATCCTGTTAATGAATGTGTCTGATACACATCCTTTTCCTCTTCCTTGTAGTGGATGACAGCCTGCAGAGAGCTGTAGTAAACCATAAAGACAGTCTGCAGAGAGCTGTAGTAAACCATGAAGACAGTCTGCAGAGAGCTGTAGTAAACCATGAAGACAGTCTGCAGAGAGCTGTAGTAAACCATAAAGACAGTCTGCAGAGAGCTGTAGTAAACCATAAATACAGTCTGCAGAGAGCTGTAGTAAACCATGAAGACAGTCTGCAGAGAGCTGTAGTAAACCATGAAGACAGTCTGCAGAGAGCTGTAGTAAACCATGAAGACAGTCTGCAGAGAGCTGTAGTAAACCATGAAGACAGTCTGCAGAGAGCTGTAGTAAACCATGAAGACAGTCTGCAGAGAGCTGTAGTAAACCATGAAGACTGTCTGCAGAGAGCTGTAGTAAACCATGATGACAGTCTGCAGAGAGCTGTAGTAAACCATGAAGACAGTCTGCAGAGAGCTGTAGTAAACCATGAAGACAGTCTGCAGAGAGCTGTAGTAAACCATAAAGACAGTCTGAGAAGGAGGTATGAATGTGTGATAGAAGGCATCGAAACAGCAGGGACTCAAACTCCCCTTAACAGGATTTACACAGAGCTCTACATCACAGAAGGAGAGAGTGAAGCGGTTAACAATGAACATGAGGTGTGGCAGCTAGAGACAGCATCCAGGACACCAACCTCACATGACACAGCAATCCACTGCAATGACATCTTTAAACCCTTAGCTGGCCAAGAGAGACGCATCAGAACTGTGCTGACGAAGGGCATCGCTGGCATCGGAAAAACAGTCTCTGTGCAGAAGTTCATCCTAGACTGGGCTGAAGGGAAGGCTAATCAAGATGTGGAGATCATATTTGTGCTTCCTTTCCGGGAGCTGAACTTGATCAAAGATCGCCAGTACAGTCTTCTCAGACTTTTAAATGACTTCCACACAGAACTAGACAAAGGCAATGCAGAGAAACTCACTGCCTGTAAAACTATGTTCATCTTGGATGGTTTGGATGAAAGCAGATTTCCATTGGATTTCCAGCACAATGAAAAGGTGTCTGATGTCACCCAGACATCATCTCTTGATGTTCTGCTGACAAATCTCATCAAGGGGAATCTGCTTCCCTCTGCTCTCCTATGGATAACCTCCCGACCAGCAGCAACCAATCAGATCCCCCCTCAGTGTGTTGACCAGGTGACAGAGGTACGAGGGTTCAATGACCCACAGAAGGAGGAGTACTTCAGGAAGAGATTCAGTGATGAGGACCTGGCCAGCAGAATCATCTCACACATAAAGACATCAAGGAGCCTCCACATCATGTGCCACATTCCAGTCTTCTGTTGGATTTCTGCAATAGTCCTTGAACACATGTTGAGTACAGACAAGAGGAGAGAGATGCCCACGACTCTGACTGAGATGTCCATACACTTCCTGCTCATTCAGACCAGCCTGAAGAACCAGAAGTATCATGGAAGAGATGAGATGGATCAAGAGGAGCTCATGGAGTCAGATAAGGAAATTCTTCTGAAGCTGGGGAAGCTGGCGTTTAAAAATCTGGAGAAGGGTAATCTGATGTTCTATGAAGAAGACCTGAAAGAGGCTGGCCTTGATGTCAAAGAAGCTTCAGTGTACTCAGGAGTGTGCACACAAATCTTTAAAGAAGAGTCTGTGTTATTTCAGAGAGTGGTGTACTGCTTTGTTCATCTGAGCATTCAGGAGTTTCTCTCAGCTGTCTACATGTACCATTGTTACACAACCAGGAACATGGATGCACTGAAGCCCTTCCTCAAGAGAAAGTCTAGAGGTGCGTCTGAAGAGCTAACTTTGGATGAGCTGCTGAAGAGTGCCGTGGATAAAGCCTTGGAGAGTAAGAATGGACACCTGGACCTTTTTGTCCGCTTCCTTCATGGCATGTCACTGGCAGCCAATCAGAAACTCCTACGAGGTCTGGTGACACAGACAGAAAGCAGTCCAGAGAGCGTCAAGAAAACAATCCGATCCCTGAAGGTGATGCAGAGGAAGAACATCTCCCCTGAGAGGTGCATCAATCTCTTCCACTGTCTGATAGAGATGAAAGACCATTCAGTACAGAAAGTAATCGAAGTGTACTTGAGGTCAGAGAACAGATCCAAAAACCTCTCCCTTGCTCAGTGTTCAGCGCTGGCCTACATGCTGCAGATATCAGAGGAGGTTCTGGATGTGTTTGACCTGAAGGAATATAAGACATCAGAGGAGGGTCGTAGGAGACTGGTCCCAGCTGTGAGAGGCTGCAGGAAAGCTCTGTAAGTATTCATGTGACTATCCCTCAGACCAAACTTTACTGTATGTAGGACCAACAGTTATATTGGCTGAATAAACTTTCTATCAGCTGAAAACTCTCTAACTATATTACAAACTGATCTGCACAATATACACATTATTTGAGCAGTGCTAACAGTTTAAGCAGGGAAAGCTAAGCAAAATATTTTAATATAACCTGTCTGTCATAGTATTTCTTCTGTGTTGGCAGACTCATTGGCTGTAAACTCACAGACACATCCTGTGAAGTGTTGGCCTCAGTTCTCAGTTCAAACCCCTCACACCTGAGAGAGCTGGATCTGAGTAACAACGACCTGAAGGATTCAGGAGTGAAGCTGCTCTCTGCTGGACTGGGGAATCCCCACTGTAAACTGGAGACTCTGAGGTCAGTATAATATATATTGTGGACTGTATACTCAATACAATCTAAATCTGATTCCTCACTGTCTAAATAGATATGGTGTGGACTGTATACTCAATACAATCTAAATCTGATACCTCACTGTCTAAATAGATATGGTGTGGACTGTATACTCAATACAATCTAAATCTGATACCTCACTGTCTAAATAGATATGGTGTGGACTGTATACTCAATACAATCTAAATCTGATTCCTCACTGTCTAAATAGATATGGTGTGGACTGTTTACTCAATACAATCTAAATCTGATACCTCACTGTCTAAATAGATATGGTGTGGACTGTTTACTCAATACAATCTAAATCTGATACCTCACTGTCTGTCTTCTGACTGATACTGCTTTTTAAACTGGTCTGGACAGTCTACTATAATATTTGTACTATACATTTGTCTCTCTACAAGTAATATTATGATAATTTATAATAATGAAATTTTTAATGATGATACATTAATTTATGAATAGATATGGCAGGTTTCAGGACACTGATGTATCTGAATATGTTGAAAAAATATACTGCCACTATTTTCACCACCAAAGAATATCAGTGTGATTTTAATATGATTTGACTCTTTGCAGGCTGTCAGGCTGTCTAGTTACAGAGGAAGGCTGTGCTTCTCTGGTCTCAGCTCTGGAGTCAAACCCCTCACACCTGAGAGAGCTGGACCTGAGCTACAATCACCCAGGAGACTCAGGAGTCAGACTGCTCTCTGCTGGACTGGAGGATCCACACTGCAGACTGGAGAAACTCAAGTATGTAGAGGGTTTATGTCAATGTTCACATCAGACATGTTGGACTTATCAGGCTGGTTAAGACAAACATTCTGACCACCACTTGGACAAAGTTACTGACTGTGTGTGTGTGTGTGTGTGTGTGTGTGTGTGTGTGTGTGTGTGTGTGTGTGTGTGTGTGTGTGTGTGTGTGTGTGTGTGTGTGTGTGTGTGTGTGTGTGTGTGTGTGTGAGTTCAGGTGTATCCCTCAATGACTGTCTGTTCTTCTGCTTACCGCTACAGTGTGGAACATGGTGGAGAGAACACAATGAAACCTGGACTTAGAAAATGTGAGTGTTGACAGCTGTGAAGAATATGACTAAGAATAAGTCTTAATTCAAGTTAAGACAAAGACCACCATCATTACTGACTTGGTTATATTAAATATCAGCTGTAGTTCTACAGAAGCAGAAATCAGAGACACCAACGTTTACAAGAGTTGATTTGTGTGTGTGTGTGTGTGTGTGTGTGTGTGTGTGTGTGTGTGTGTGTGTGTGTGTGTGTGTGTGTGTGTGTGTGTAATTAATGTGAATAAGTGTGTTTTATATTACCATACAGTATAACATATGATCATTCAACAAGTCTCAAGTTACCTTAACTTCTCCTTTTGACACCTAGAAACATCTACATTAAATGAATTAGTGAAAAGTGAGTTAACATTCTAATGTGAATGATGATGATTTCTAATATTGTGTCTGGTTTCATCCATCAGATGTCTGTGATCTCACACTGGACCCAAACACAGTAAACAGACACCTCTCTCTGTCTGAGGAGAACAGAAAGGTGACATGGAGGACAGAGGAGCAGCCGTATCCTGATCACCCAGAGAGATTTGAGGACTGTGGACAGGTGCTGTGCAGAGAGGGTCTGACTGGGCGCTGTTACTGGGAGGTAGAGTGGAGTGGGAGGGGGGCTGATATAGGAGTGACATATAAAGGAATCAACAGGAGAGGAGGGGTTAATGACTGTTGGCTTGGATGGAATGACAAGTCCTGGAGTCTGTTCTGCTCTGACAACAGTTACGCTGCCTGTCACAATAATAATCCCACTACCATAGACGTCCCCCCCTCCAGCTCCCACAGAGTAGGAGTGTATCTGGACTGGCCAGCCGGCACTCTGTCCTTCTATAGAGCCTCCTCTGACACACTGACCCACCTGTACACATTCACCTCCACATTCACTGAGCCCCTCTATCCAGGGTTTGGGGTTTGGGATGACTCCTCAGTGTCCCTGAAATAATAACCTGACACACACATACACACACTGGACTCACGAACACACACACACATACTGGACAAAAACACACACACACACACTGGACATCACACACACACACACACTGGACTCACACACACCCACACACACTGGACTCACACACACACACACTGGACTCACACACACACACACACTCTCACTCACACACACTGAACACACACTGGACTCACACACACACACACACACACTGGACCGACACACACACCCTGAACACACACACATAAACACACACTGGAAACACACACACACTGGACGCACACTCACATTGCACACACACACACTGGACAAACACACACACTGGGCAAAGACACACACACACACACACTGGGCAAAGACACACACACACACACACAATTGGACACACACACACACTGAACACACACACACACACACACTGAACACACACTGGACTCACACATACACACACACACTGGACTCACACACACACACTGCACTCACACACACACACTTGACTCACACACACACACACACACACACACACACACACACACACACACACACACTGGACTCACTCACACACACACACCCTGAACACACACTGGACTCACTCACACACACACACACACACACACACACTGGACCGACACACACACCCTGAACACACACACACACTGGACACACTCACATAAACACACACTGGACACACAAACACACACTGGACAAACAAACACACACACACACTGGACAAACAAACACACACACACAGGACAAATACACACACACACACACACACACACACACACACACACACACACACACACACACACACAGGACAAACACACACACTCTGGATACACACACACTGGACAAACACACACTGGACAAATACACACACACACACACACACAGTGGACACACACAGGACAAATACACACACACACACACAATTGGACACACACACACTGAACACACACACTGAACACACACACACTGGACACACACACACTGCACACACACTGGACTCACTCACACACACACACCCTGAACACACACTGGACTCACTCACACACACACACACACACACACACACACACACACACACACACACACACACACACACACACACACACACACTGGACAGACACACACAATGGACAGACACACACACTGAACACACACACACTGGGCAAAGACACACACACACACTGGACAGACACATACACACTGAACACACACACACTGAACACACACACACTGGACAGACACACACACACTGAACACACACACACTGAACACACACACACTGGGCAAAGACACACACACACTGAACACACACACACACACACACTGGACAAGCACACAAACACAGACACACACACACTGAACACACACACACGCTAGACACACACACACACACACTGGACACAAACACACACACACACTGGACACAAACACACACACACTGAACACACACACACACACACACACACACTAGACACACACAGACACTGGACACACACACACACACACACACACTGAACACACACACACACACTGAACACACACACACACACACACTAGACACACACACACACACATTGAACACACACACTAGACACACACACACAAACACTAAACACACACACACACTGAACACACACACTGAACACACACACACACACACACTGAACACACACACTAGACACACACACACACACACACACTGAACACACACACTGAACACACACACACACTGAACACACACACACACACACACACATGCTGGACAAACACACACACTGGACTCACAAACACACACACACATACTGGACAAACACACACACACACATACACACACTGAACACACACACACACACACACACACACACTGAACACACACACACGCACACACTAGACACACACACACACACTGAACACACACACACGCACACACTAGACACACACACACTCACTGAACACACACACACACTGAACACACACACACACACACTGGACAAACACACACATGCTGGACAAACACACACACTGGACACAAACAAACACACACACGCTAGACACACACACACACACACACTGGACAAACACACAAACACACACACTAGACACAAACAAACACACACACGCTGGACAGACACACACACACACACACACACTGGACAGACACACACACACACACACACTGGACAGACACACACACACACACACACACTGGACAGACACGCACACACTGAACACACACACTGAACACACACACTGAACACACACACTGAACACACACACACTGGATAGAGACACACACACAGTGGACAGACACACACACACACTGGACAAACACATACACACTGAACACACACACTGGGCAAAGACACACACACACACACACACACACACACACACACACACACACAAAATTGGACACACACACACACTGGACAAACACACAAACACAGACCCACACACACTGAACACACACACACACACACACTGGACAAAAACACACACACACTGGACAAACACAAACACACACACACACACACACTGGACACAAACACACACACTGAACATACACACACTGGGCAAAGACACACATGCTAGACACACACACACACACACACACACACACACACTGGACAAGCACACAAACACAGACACACACACACTGAACACACACACACACACACACTGGACACAAACACACACACACTGAACACACACACACACACACTGGGCAACGACACACACACACAATTGGACACACACACACACACACACACACTGAACACACACACACACTGAACACACACACACACACTAGACACACACAGACACTGGACACACACACACACACACACACACACACACTGAACACACACACACACACTAGACACACACAGACACTGGACACACACACACACACACACACACACACTGAACACACACACACACACTGAACACACACACACACACACTAGACACACACACACACACACTGAACACAAACACACACATGCTGGACAAACACACACACTGGACTCACAAACACACACACATACTGGACAAACACACACACACACACACACACACACACACACACTGGACAAACACACACACTCTTCTTCCTAAAATTGTGACCTTGACCCAGGACCTCTTACAATAACATGTATTTTATGTTGAATAACAAATTGTACAATTATATACAATTATATATGGACATACGCTCCATAGTTGTACAAGTATACAAGGATATATTGTACTTTTCATAATAAAACATACTTGAAATAAGAAAAGGCTTGTTACTTGTGAAAACAGTTTGTTTATTGATTTTACGTTTCCTCTGTCAGGTTGATGTTAACCTGCGACTGGTTGAAACATGAAACAAATATGAAATGGAATACAAAACAATTAAATATGTGGAATAGAATTAAACAAATTGTACAATTAGTACAACAGAGTGTTGTGATGCATGGTTACTATAGCAACAGAGTGTTGTGATGCAGGGTCACTATAGCAACAGTGTTGTGATGCAGGGTCACTATAGCAACAGTGTTGTGATGCAGGGTCACTATAGCAACAGAGTGTTGTGATGCAGGTTCACTATAGCAACAGAGTGTTGTGATGCAGGGTCACTATATCTCTCTGCTCTTTCTCTCTGTTCTCTCTCTCTGCCCTCTCTGCTCTCTCCCTCTGCTTTCCCTCTCGCTCTCTGCTCTCTCACTTCCTCTGATCTCTCTGCTCTCTCTCTATGCTTTCTCTCTCTCCCTCTGCTCTCCCTGATCTGTCTCTCTGCTCTCAGCTCTCTCTGCCCTCTCTCTCTCTCCCTCTCTGTTCTATCACTCTTCTCTCTGTTCTCTGCTCTGCTCTGCTCTCTCTTTTCTCTGCGCTCTCTCTTCTATGCTCTCTTTCTGCTCACTCTGCACTCTCTGTTCTCTCAGCCTGCTCTCTGCTCTCTTTCTGCTCTCTGTGCTCTCTCTGCTATCTATTCTCTGCTCTCTCTCTCCCTCTGCTCTCTCTGCTATATGCTCTCTCTCTTTCTCTCTCTGCTCTCTCTGTGCTCTCTCTGCCTCTGCTCTCTCTGTTCTCTGCTCTCTCTCTCCCTCTGCTATCTCTCTTCTCTCTGTTCTCTGCTCTCTCTCCCTCCCTCTGCTCCCTCTGCTCTCTTGACTCTGCTCTGCTGCTCTCTATTTTATCTGCTCTCTCTGCTCTCTGCTCTTCCTCTCTGCTCTCTCTCTTTCTCTGCCCTCTCTGCCCTCTCTCCTCTCTTCTCTCTCTGCTCGCTCTCTCTGCTGTCTCTGCTCTCTCTCTTCTCTCGCTGCTCTCTCAGCCTGCTCTCTGCTTGCTCTCTCTCTGCTCTATCTCTGTTCTCTCCTCTCTCTGCTCACTCTGCTCTCTCTGCTCTCCCTATCTGGTCTCTTCTCTCTCCCTCTGCTCTCTGCTCTCTTCTCTCTCCCTCTGCCCTCTGCCCTCTCTATTTGCTCTCTTGCTTTTCCCTGCTCTCTCTGCTCTCTCTCTTTCTGCTCTCATTATCTGCTGTCTCTCTCTTCTCTCTGCTCTCTCTGTTCTCTGCTCTCTCTCCCTCTGCTCTCTCTCTCCCACTGCTCTCTCTCTCCCTCTGCTCTGTCTGCTCTCTCTCTCCCTCTGCTCTGTCTGCTCTCTCTGTTCTCTGCTCTCTGTTCTTCCGGTTCCGGGTTGGAGCGAGCGGTCGCATCTACACTTCGGTCCGCAGGTAGTATAACTTTTCATTACATTTCATTATAGTACAACGGTTTGATTTGTCTAATCTTAGCAATTTCTTCTTAGCTAGCTACATAGCCGTCTTTGTATCAAAGATAATTGCGTAATTATCGTATTTCGTCGTCCTAACGTAGTCTACACTGCTTTCTGCCCAGCAGCTAGCTAACGTCCACTAGCACAGCAGCTAGCTAACGTCCACTAGCACTGTAGAAACTATTACACTCAACGACTCGATTAGTGTAGTGTTAGCTAGCTACATAGTTGTCTTTGCTGTCTTCGTATCCAAGGTAATTGTGTAGTTTAGAGTGTGTAGACTTAGAGTGATTATCTTAATTTACCGAGGTTAGCCAGCCAGCTACTTGTCGTCCTTAACATAGGAGTTACTGCTAGCTAGCTAGCCAACAGCTAGCCAACGTCTTCCGATTTGAACTTCAACAACCCGGTCAACATTCCGCCTCGCTCCACAGGTAGTACACATTTTCATTTCACTTCATTACAGTACAACGGTTTGATTTGTTTGATCGTAGCTAGCTAGCTACATAGCCGTCTTTGTATCTAAGACAATTGTGTAGTCTGGAGCGATTTTCTAGGTTAGCTAGCCAGCTATTGTCGTTCTTTTAACGTAACGTTACGTAATCAACACTGCTAGCTAGCCAGCTAGCCCCCGAATAGCAGCACTGTAGAAACTATTACACTCGACGGAACGACTTGATTAGTGTAGTGTCAACAACGTAGCCACTGCCAGCTAGCCTACTCCAGTAGTACTGTATCATTTCAATCATTTTAGTCAATAAGATTCTTGCTACGTAAGCTTAACGTTCTGAACATTCGATAAGTGTAGTCCACTTGTCATTCCAATCTCCTTTGCATTAGCGTAGCCTCTTCTGTAGCCTGTCAACTATGTGTCTATCTATCCCTGTTCTCTCCTCTCTGCACAGACCATACAAACGCTCCACACCGCGTGGCCGCGGCCACCCTAATCTGGTGGTCCCAGCGCGCACGACCCACGTGGAGTTCCAGGTCTCCGGTAGCCTCTGGAACTGCCGATCTGCGGCCAACAAGGCAGAGTTCATCTCAGCCTATGCCTCCCTCCAGTCCTTCGACTTCTTGGCACTGACGGAAACATGGATCACCACAGATAACACTGCTACTCCTACTGCTCTCTCTTCGTCCGCCCACGTGTTCTCGCACACCCCGAGAGCTTCTGGTCACGGTTGACAACTCCATTGTGTCCTCCTCCCAGAGCGCTAAGAACCTTGGCGTGGTTCATGCTCTACAACATCCGCAGAGTACGACCCTGCCTCACACAGGAAGCGGCGCAGGTCCTAATCCAGGCACTTGTCATCTCCCGTCTGGATTACTGCAACTCGCTGTTGGCTGGGCTCCCTGCCTGTGCCATTAAACCCCTACAACTCATCCAGAACGCCGCAGCCCGTCTGGTGTTCAACCTTCCCAAGTTCTCTCACGTCACCCCGCTCCTCCGCTCTCTCCACTGGCTTCCAGTTGAAGCTCGCATCCGCTACAAGACCATGGTGCTTGCCTACGGAGCTGTGAGGGGAACGGCACCGCAGTACCTCCAGGCTCTGATCAGGCCCTACACCCAAACAAGGGCACTGCGTTCATCCACCTCTGGCCTGCTCGCCTCCCTACCACTGAGGAAGTACAGTTCCCGCTCAGCCCAGTCAAAACTGTTCGCTGCTCTGGCCCCCCAATGGTGGAACAAACTCCCTCACGACGCTAGGACAGCGGAGTCAATCACCACCTTCTGGAGACACCTGAAACCCCACCTCTTCAAGGAATACCTAGGATAGGATAAAGCAATCCTTCTCACCCCCCCTTAAATGATTTAGATGCACTATTGTAAAGTGGCTGTTCCACTGGATGTCAGAAGGTGAATTCACCAATTTGTAAGTCGCTCTGGATAAGAGCGTCTGCTAAATGACTTAAATGTAATGTAAATGTTCTCTGCTCTCTCTCTTCTCTCTGTTCTCTCTGCTCTCTCTCTCTCCCTCTGCTTTCTCTGCTCTCTCTGCTCTCTGCTCTCTCTGCTCTCTCTCTCTCCCTCTGCTTTCTCTGCTCTCTCTCTTCTCTCTGTTCTCTCTGCTCTCTCTCTCTCCCTCTGCTTTCTCTGCTCTCTTTTCTCTCTGCTCTCTGCTCTCTCTCTTCTCTCTGCTCTCTCTCTCCCTCTGCTTTCTCTGCTCTCTCTTCTCTCTGTTCTCTGCTCTCTCTCTTCACTCTGTTCTCTCTGCTCTCTCTCTCTTCTCACTGCTCTCTCAGCCTGCTCTCCGCTCTCTCCCTCTCTCCCCCTCTCTCTCTCTCTCTCTCTCTAATGCTCTCTGCCCTCTCTTCTCTCTCTCTCTAATATACTGATATGCAGAAACATTCAGAAAGTATTCAGACCCCTTTTTACACATTGTGTCACATTACAGCCTTATTCTAAAATTGATTAAATGTGTTTTTCCCCTCATCAATCTACACACAATAACCCATGATTACAAAGCAAAAACGGTTCACTTTGTGTGAACACTTTTATTTAAAAAAAACGTAGATATCACAGAGGGAGAGTAGAGAGTCAGAACAGAGGACAAGAGAGAGAGAGGGAGGGTAGAGAGTCAGAACAGAGGGAAAGAGAGAGAGGGAGGGTAGAGGAGGGTAGAGAGTCAGAACAGAGGGAAAGAGAGAGAGAGGGAGGGTAGAGAGTCAGAACAGAGGGAAAGAGAGAGAGGGAGGGTAGAGAGTCAGAACAGAGGGAGGGGTGAGAGTCAGAACAGATGGAAAGAGAGAGAGAGGGAGGGGAGAGAGTCAGAACAGAGGGAAAGAGAGAGAGGGAGGGGGGAGAGTCAGAACAGATGGAAAAAGAGAGAGAGGGAGGGGAGAGAGTCAGAACAGATGGAAAAAGAGAGAGAGAGAGACTCTGAGAGATTACTGTTGCTGTGGAGGGAGAGAGAGAGAGAGAGAGAGGGAGGGAGAGAGAGAGACTCTGAGAGATTACTGTTGCTGTGGAGGGATACCAAGAGAGAGAGAGAGAGAGGGAGAGATTAGTCAACAGAAATGATTCAGGACGACGTTCATCTTTAAATGTACTTCTTCATTTCTCTCTTTCCCCACTGAGGAAGATAAAGGACACACACACAATGACAGACACACAGACAGACAGACAGACAGACAGACAGACAGACAGACAGACACACACAATGACAGACAGACAGACAGACAGACACACACACACATAGACAGACAGACAGACAGACAGACAGACAGACAGACAGACAGACAGACAGACACACACACACATAGACACACAGACAGACAGACAGACAGACAGACAGACAGACAGACAGACAGACAGACAGACACACACATAGGCAGACAGACAGACAGACAGACAGACAGACAGACAGACAGACAGACACACACACACACACATAGACACACAGACAGACAGACATAGACACACAGACAGACACACAGACAGACAGACAGACAGACAGACAGACAGACAGACAGACAGACAGACAGACAGACAGACAGGAGGGCTAGGTAATCAGGAATTCCTCCCAAGGTGTTTATTGATTTTAGTCCCCTTCTCATTAACTAGCTGCTGACAGTGACCAGAGATGGCTAGATTGAGCTGGAGGGGTGTGTGTGTGTGTGTGTGTGTGTGTGTGTGTGTGTGTGTGTGTGTGTGTGTGTGTGTGTGTGTGTGTGTGTGTGTGTGTGTGTGTGTGAGTGCAAGCGTTTTTACATGTGTGTTTTTGTGAGAGAGTTAACAGGACTTTCAATAAGGATGACACACACAGCTCTGATTCCATTTCCTGCTTTGTGTTTCAATTAGGTCTTAGTGGAATAGTGACTCTCTGAGAGATACGAGTTGCTGTGTAAACTTTTGTTATTGACCAAATTATTATTTTCCACCATAATTTGCAAATAAATTAATAAAAAATGTGATTTTCTGGATTGTTTTCCCTCATTTTGTCTGTCATAGTTGAAGTCTACCTATGATAAAAATTACAGGCCTCTCTCATCTTTTTAAGTGGGAGAACTTGCACTATTGGTGGCTGACTAAATACTTTTTTGCCCCACTGTAGTTGGTCATGCCTGTGTTAACACAATGTGTTGTGATGATAGTTGGCTAAGCCTGTGTTAACACAATGTGTTGTGATGATAGTTGGCTAAGCCTGTGTTAACACAATGTGTTGTGATGATAGTTGGCTAAGCCTGTGTTAACACAATGTGTTGTGATGATAGTTGGCCCAGCCTGTGTTAACACAATGTGTTGTGATGATTTACATTTACATTACATTTACATTTAAGTCATTTGGCAGACGCTCTTATCCAGAGCGACTTACAAATTGGGATAGTTGGCCCAGCCTGTGTTAACACAATGTGTTGTGATGATAGTTGGCCCAGCCTGTGTTAACACAATGTGTTGTGATGATAGTTGGCCCAGCCTGTGTTAACACAATGTGTTGAAGGGCTGAGACGTGCCGTTAGCGATGGAAAAAATAGTTAAAATATAAACTTTAGGGCCTCAGTATGAATGGTTAAGGTTTGGGATAGAGTTTTAACATTAAGTTTAGGGCCTCATTATGAATGGTTAAGGTTTGGGATAGAGTTTAAAAATTACGATTAGGGCCTCATTATGAATGGTTAAGGTTTGGGATAGAGTTTAAACATTAAGATTAGGGCCTCATTATGAATGGTTAAGGGTTGGGATAGAGTTATAACATTACAGAGTCACTGGGATCAACCTTCTGGTCCAGAGTCATGGGGTTACCCCCCATCACCACCCTCTGTCTCTACCAATGGGATCAACCTACTGGTCCAGAGTCATGTGGTTACCCCCCATCACCACCCTCTGTCTCTACCACTGGTATCAACCTTCTGGTCCAGAGTCATGGGGTTACCCCCCATCACCATCCTCTGTCTCTAGCAATGGGATCAACCTACTGGTCCAGAGTCATGAGGTTACCCCCCAACCACCACCCTCTGTCTCTACCACTGGGATCAACCTACTGGTCCAGAGTCATGAGGTTACCCCCCAACCACCACCCTCTGTGTCGCTACCACTGGGATCAACCTTCTGGTCCAGAGGTGTGTGTGTGTGTGTGTGTGTGTGTGTGTGTGTGTGTGTTGAGAAGGAAATACTATTACGTTCCTGGGGGAGTAGACACCACCTCTACAGGTAGTGGAGGAGGAAGAGAATGAGAGAGAAAGAACTGGAGGACATGGTAAGAAGAGAACAAGATGAGGGAGGAATGAGGTAGGAGAAGGATGGATAGATGAAGGGAGAGGAAGATGAGGGAGAAGAAGTAAACATATGTGGATGTAGAGGAAGAGGAGGAAGGTGAAGAATAAGTAAACATGTGTGGATATAGAGGAAGAGGAGGAAGTAGAAGAAGTAAACATGTGTGGATGTAGATTAAGAGGAGGAAGGAGAAAAAAGTTGATGCACAGTAGGTGGCAGTGTTGCTCTTTAAACAGAGGAGGAGGAGAGAAGAAGAGGGAGGAGAGAAGGTGGATGGAGGAGGAGAGAAGGTGGAGAGAAGAAGATGGAGGGAGGAGGAGAGAAGAAGAGGGAGGAGAGAAGGTGGATGGAGGAGGAGAGAAGGTGGAGAGAAGAAGATGGAGAGAAGAAGATGGAGGGAGGAGGAGGAGGAGAGATGAAGAGGGAGGGAGGAGAGAAGGTGGAGGGAGGAGGAGGAGGAGAGAAGAAGAGGGAGGGAGGAGAGAAGGAGAGATGATGGAGTGGAAGCGAGAAGGAGAGAAGAGGGAGAGGAAGAGAGGAGGAGTGAAGAAGATTGATGGAGGGAGGAGGAGAGAAGAGGGAGAGGAAGAGAAGTAGAGAAGAAGATTGATGGTGGGAGGAGGAGAGAAGAGGGAGAGGAAGAGAGAAGGAGAGAAGAAGATTGATGGAGGGAGGAGGAGAGAAGAGGGAGAGGAAGAGAGAAGGAGAGAAGAAGATTGATGGAGGGAGGAGGAGAGAAGAGGGAGAGGAAGAGAGAAAGTGAAGGAATATGTGAATATGTCAATGGATATGGAGGGAAAGATGAAAAATTAAAAAAGCTATTAATATATACTGTAACCCACCAATGAGAGAGGAAACATTCTGTTCTATCTCCTCTCCACCAATGAGAGAGGAAACATTCTGTTTCTAACTCCTCTCCACCAATGAGAGAGGACACATTCTGTTTATACCTCCTCTCCACCAATGAGAGAGAGGAAACATTATGTTCTACCTCCTCTCCACCAATGAGAGAGGAAACATTCGGTTTATACCTCCTCTCCACCAATGAGAGAGGAAACATTCTGTTCTACCTCCTCTCCACCAATGAGAGAGAGGAAACATTATGTTCTACCGCCTCTCCACCAATGAGAGAGGAAACATTCTGTTTATACCTCCTCTCCACCAATTAGAGAGGAAACATTCTGTTCTACCTCCTCTCCACCAATGAGAGAGGAAACATTCTGTTCTACCTCCTCTCCACCAATGAGAGAGGAAACATTCTGTTTATACCTCCTCTCCACCAATGAGAGAGGACACATTCTGTTTATACCTCCTCTCCACCAATGAGAGAGAGGAAACATTATGTTCTACCTCCTCTCCACCAATGAGAGAAGAAACATTCTGTTCTACCTCCTCTCCACCAATGAGAGAGGAAACATTCTGTTTATACCTCCTCTCCACCAATGAGAGAGGAAACATTCGGTTTATACCTCCTCTCCACCAATGAGAGAGGAAACATTCGGTTTATACCTCCTCTCCACCAATGAGAGAGGAAACATTAGGTTTATACCTCCTCTCCACCAATGAGAGAGGAAACATTCTGTTCTACCTCCTCTCCACCAATGAGAGAGAGGCAACATTATGTTCTACCTCCTCTCCACCAATGAGAGAGGAAACATTCTGTTCTACCTCCTCTCCACCAATGAGAGAGGAAACATTCTGTTCTACCTCCTCTCCACCAATGAGAGAGGAAACATTCTGTTTCTAACTCCTCTCCACCAATGAGAGAGGACACATTCTGTTTATACCTCCTCTCCACCAATGAGAGAGAGGAAACATTATGTTCTACCTCCTCTCCACCAATGAGAGAGGAAACATTCTGTTCTACCTCCTCTCCACCAATGAGAGAGGAAACATTCTGTTTATACCTCCTCTCCACCAATGAGAGAGGAAACATTCGGTTTATACCTCCTCTCCACCAATGAGAGAGGAAACATTCGGTTTTATACCTCCTCTCCACCAATGAGAGAGGAAACATTCGGTTTATACCTCCTCTCCACCAATGAGAGAGGAAACATTCTGTTCTACCTCCTCTCCACCAATGAGAGAGGACACATTCTGTTCTACCTCCTCTCCACCAATGAGAGAGGAAACATTCTGTTTATACCTCCTCTCCACCAATGAGAGAGGAAACATTCGGTTTATACCTCCTCTCCACCAATGAGAGAGGAAACATTCGGTTTATACCTCCTCTCCACCAATGAGAGAGGAAACATTCTGTTTATACCTCCTCTCCACCAATGAGAGAGGAAACATTATGTTTATACCTCCTCTCCACCAATGAGAGAGGAAACATTATGTTCTACCTCCTCTCCACCAATGAGAGAGAAACATTCTGTTTATACCTCCTCTCCACCAATGAGAGAGGAAACATTCTGTTCTACCTCCTCTCCACCAATGAGAGAGGAAACATTCTGTTCTACCTCCTCTCCACCAATGAGAGAGGAAACATTCTGTTCTACCTCCTCTCCACCAATGAGAGAGGAAACATTCTGTTTATACCTCCTCTCCACCAATGAGAGAGGAAACATTCTGTTTATACCTCCTCTCCACCAATGAGAGAGGAAACATTCTGTTCTACCTCCTCTCCACCAATGAGAGAGGAAACATTATGTTCTACCTCCTCTCCACCAATGAGAGAGGAAACATTCTGTTCTACCTCCTCTCCACCAATGAGAGAGGAAACATTCTGTTCTACCTCCTCTCCACCAATGAGAGAGGAAACATTCTGTTTATACCTCCTCTCCACCAATGAGAGAGGAAACATTCTGTTCTACCTCCTCTCCACCAATGAGAGAGGAAACATTCTGTTCTACCTCCTCTCCACCAATGAGAGAGGAAACATTCTGTTCTAACTCCTCTCCACCAATGAGAGAGGAAACATTCTGTTTATACCTCCTCTCCACCAATGAGAGAGGAAACATTCTGTTCTACCTCCTCTCCACCAATGAGAGAGGAAACATTCTATTTCTAACTCCTCTCCACCAATGAGAGGACTCCACCAATTTTTATTTTATTTTTATTTCACCTTTATTTAACCAGGTAGGCAAGCTGAGAACAAGTTCTCATTTACAATTGCGACCTGGCCAAGATAGTCTCTATAGTCCCTGGACCATTCTGTCTCTATAGCCCCTGGACCATTCTGTCTCTATAGCACCTGTACCATTCTGTCTCTATAGTCCCTGGTCCATTCTCTCTCTGTAGTCCCTGGTCCATTCTGTCTCTATAGTCCCTGTACCATTCTGTCTCTATAGTCCCTGGTCCATTCTGTCTCTATAGTCCCTGTACAATTCTGTCCCTATAGTCCCTGGACCATTCTGTCTCTATAGTCCCTGGACCATTCTGTCTATAGTCCCTGGCCCATTCTGTCTCTATAGTCCCTGTACCATTCTCTCTATAGTCCCTGGTCCATTCTGTCTCTATAGTCCCTGTACCATTCTGTCTCTATAGTCCCTGGACCATTCTGTCTCTATAGTCCCTGGACCATTCTGTCTATAGTCCCTGTACCATTCTGTCTCTATAGTCCCTGTACCATTCTGTTGCTATAGTCCCTGTACCTTTCTGTCTCTATAGTCCCTGTACCATTCTGTCTCTATAGTCCCTGGACCTGAACCATTCTGTCTCTATAGTCCCTGTACCATTCTGTCTCTATAGTCCCTGGACCATTCTGTCTCTATAGTCCCTGTACCATTCTGTCTCTATAGTCCCTGTACCATTCTGTCTCTACAGTCCCTGGACCTGAACCATTCTGTCTCTATAGTCCCTGGACCATTCTGTCTCTATAGTCCCTGTACCATTCTGTCTCTACAGTCCCTGGACCTGAACAATTCTGTCTCTGTAGTCCCTGTACCATTCTGTCTCTATAGTCCCTGTACCATTCTGTCTCTATAGCCCCTGGACTATTCTGTCTCTATAGCCCCTGGACCATTCTGTCTCTATAGCCCCTGGACCATTCTGGCTCTATAGCCCCTGGACCATTCTGTTTCTATAGCCCCTGGACCATTCTGTCTCTATAGCCCCTGTCCCATTCTGTCTCTATAGCCCCTGGACCATTCTGTCTCTATAGCCCCTGGACCATTCTGTCTCTATAGCCACTGGACCATTCTGTCTCTATAGTCCCTGGACCATTCTGTCTCTATAGACCCTGTACCATTCTGTCTCTATAGTCCCTGTACCATTCTGTCTCTGTTATCCCTGTACCATTCTGTCTCTATAGTCCCTGTACATTTACATTTACATTTAAGTCATTTGGCAGACGCTCTTATCCAGTGCGTCTTACAAATTGGACCATTCTGTCTCTATAGTCCCTGTACCATTCTGTCTCTATAGTCCCTGTACCATTCTGTCTCTATAGCCCCTGGACCATTCTGTCTCTATAGTCCCTGGTCCATTCTGTTTCTATAGCCCCTGGACCATTCTGTCTCTATAGTCACTGGACCATTCTGTCTCTATAGTCCCTGGTCCATTCTGTCTCTATAGTCCCTGTACCATTCTGTCTCTCTGTCTCTATAGTCCCTGTACCGTTCTGTCTCTATAGTCCCTGGAACATTCTGTCTCTTCTCACAGAACTGTCTCTATAGTCCCTGTTCCATTCTGTCTCTATAGACCCTGTACCATTCTGTCTCTATAGTCCCTGTACCATTCTGTCTCTATAGCCCCTGGACAATTCTGTCTCTATAGTCCCTGGACCATTCTGTCTCTATAGTCCCTGGACCATTCTGTCTCTATTGTCCCTGGAACATTCTGTCTCTTCTCACAGAACTGTCTCTATAGTCCCTGGACCATTCTGTCTCTATAGTCCCTTGACCATTCTGTCTCTATAGTCCCTGGACCATTCTGTCTCTATAGTCCCTGGACCATTCTGTCTATAGTCCCTGTACCATTCTGTCTCTATAGTCCCTGGAACATTCTGTCTCTTCTCACAGAACTGTCTCTATAGTCCCTGGACCATTCTGTCTCTATAGTCCCTGGACCATTCTGTCTCTATAGTCCCTGGACCATTCTGTCTCTACAGTCCCTGGACCTGAACCATTCTGTCTCTATAGTCCCTGGACCATTCTGTCTCTATAGTCCCTGTACCATTCTGTCTCTACAGTCCCTGGACCTGAACCATTCTGTCTCTGTAGTCCCTGTACCATTCTGTCTCTATAGTCCCTGGACCATTCTGTCTCTATAGTCCCTGGACCATTCTGTCTCTATAGTCCCTGGACCATTCTGTCTATAGTCCCTGTACCATTCTGTCTCTATTGTCCCTGGAACATTCTGTCTCTTCTCACAGAACTGTCTCTATAGTCCCTGTTCCATTCTGTCTCTATAGTCCCTGTACCATTCTGTCTCTATAGTCCCTGTACCATTCTGTCTCTATAGCCCCTGGACCATTCTGTCTCTATAGTCCCTGGACCATTCTGTCTCTATAGTCCCTGGACCATTCTGTCTCTATTGTCCCTGGAACATTCTGTCTCTTCTCACAGAACTGTCTCTATAGTCCCTGGACCATTCTGTCTATAGTCCCTGTACCATTCTGTCTCTATAGTCCCTGGAACATGCTGTCTCTTCTCACAGAACTGTCTCTATAGTCCCTGGACCATTCTGTCTCTATAGTCCCTGGACCATTCTGTCTCTATAGTCCCTGGTCCATTCTGTCTCTATAGTTCCTCAACCGTTCTGTCTCCATAGTCCCTGTACCATTCTGTCTCTACAATCCCTGGACCTGAACCATTCTGTCTCTGTAGTCCCTGTACCATTCTGTCTCTATAGTCCCTGGACCATTCTGTCTCTATAGTCCCTGGACCATTCTGTCTCTATAGTCCCTGGACCATTCTGTCTATAGTCCCTGTACCATTCTGTCTCTATTGTCCCTGGAACATTCTGTCTCTTCTCACAGAACTGTCTCTATAGTCCCTGTTCCATTCTGTCTCTATAGTCCCTGTACCATTCTGTCTCTATAGTCCCTGTACCATTCTGTCTCTATAACCCCTGGACCATTCTGTCTCTATAGTCCCTGGACCATTCTGTCTCTATAGTCCCTGGACCATTCTGTCTCTATTGTCCCTGGAACATTCTGTCTCTTCTCACAGAACTGTCTCTATAGTCCCTGGACCATTCTGTCTATAGTCCCTGTACCATTCTGTCTCTATAGTCCCTGGAACATGCTGTCTCTTCTCACAGAACTGTCTCTATAGTCCCTGGACCATTCTGTCTCTATAGTCCCTGGACCATTCTGTCTCTATAGTCCCTGGTCCATTCTGTCTCTATATTTCCTGTACCATTCTGTCTCTATAGTCCCTGGACCATTCTGTCTCTATAGTCCCTGGACCATTCTGTCTCTATAGTCCCTGGACCATTCTGTCTCTATAGTCCCTGGACCATTCTGTCTATAGTCCCTGTACCATTCTGTCTCTATAGTCCCTGGAACATGCTGTCTCTTCTCACAGAACTGTCTCTATAGTCCCTGGACCATTCTGTCTCTATAGTCCCTGGACCATTCTGTGTCTATAGTCCCTGGACCATTCTGTCTCTATAGTCCCTGGACCATTCTGTCTATAGTTCCTGTACCATTCTGTCTCTATAGTCCCTGGACCATTCTGTCTCTATAGTCCCTGGACCATTCTGTCTATAGTTCCTGTACCATTCTGTCTCTATAGTCCCTGGACCATTCTGTCTCTATAGTCCCTGGACCATTCTGTCTATAGTTCCTGTACCATTCTGTCTCTATAGTCCCTGGACCATTCTGTCTCTATAGTCCCTGGACCATTCTGTCTATAGTCCCTGTACCATTCTGTCTCTATAGTCCCTGGAACATGCTGTCTCTTCTCACAGAACTGTCTCTATAGTCCCTGGACCATTCTGTCTCTATAGTCCCTGGACCATTCTGTCTCTATAGTCCCTGGACCATTCTGTCTCTATAGTCCCTGGACCATTCTGTCTCTATAGTCCCTGGACCATTCTGTCTCTATAGTCCTTGGACCATTCTGTCTCTATAGTCCCTGGACCATTCTGTCTCTATAGTCCCTGGTCCATTCTGCCTCTTCTAACCCATCTTCCATTCCAATCACTGACCTGTAAAGTACCTGTGAATATGTGTGTGTGTTTATCTGCGTGTCTAGAGGTCCAACTGCAGCCTCTTCACCTGGATGACTGAGGAGGAGTGGGTCAATGTTCTAGAGGTCCAACTGCAGCCTCCTAGACCTGGATGACTGAAGAGGATCGTGAGGACTGGGTCAATGTTCTAGAGGTCCCACTCCAGCCGCTTCACCTGGATGACTGAGGAGGAGTGTGAGGACTGGGTCAATGTTCTAGAGGTCCAACTCCAGCCTCTTCACCTGGATGACTGAGGAGGAACGTGAGGACTGTGTCAATGTTCTAGAGGTCCAACTGCAGCCTCTTCACCTGGATGACTGAGGAGGAGTGGGTCAATGTTCTAGAGGTCCAACTGCAGCCTCTTCACCTGGATGACTGAGGAGGAGCGTGAGGACTGGGTCAATGTTCTAGAGGTCCAACTGCAGCCTCTTCACCTGGATGATTGAAGAGGATCGTGAGGACTGAGTCAATGTTCTAGAGGTCCAACTGCAGCCTCTCCACCTGGATGACTGAGGAGGAGCGTGAGGACTGAGTCAATGTTCTAGAGGTCCAACTGCAGCCTCTCCACCTGGATGACTGAGGAGGAACGTGAGGACTGAGTCAATGTTCTAGAGGTCCAACTGCAGCCTCTTCACCTGGATGACTGAGGAGGACTGGGTCAATGTTCTAGAGGTCCAACTGCAGCCTCTCCACCTGGATGACTGAGGAGGAACGTGAGGACTGAGTCAATGTTCTAGAGGTCCAACTCCAGCCTCTTCACCTGGATGACTGAGGAGGACTGGGTCAATGTTCTAGAGGTCCAACTGCAGCCTCTTCACCTGGATGACTGAGGAGGACTGGGTCAATGTTCTAGAGGTCCAACTGCAGCCTCTTCACCTGGATGACTGAGGAGTGTGAGGACTGAGTCAATGTTCTAGAGGTCCAACTGCAGCCTCTTCACCTAGATGACTGAGGAGTGTGAGGACTGGGTCAATGTTCTAGAGGTCCAACTGCAGCCTCTTCACCTGGATGACTGAGGAGTGTGAGGACTGGGTCAATGTTCTAGAGGTCCAACTGCAGCCTCTTCACCTGGATTACTGAGGAGTGTGAGGACTGAGTCAATGTTCTAGAGGTCCAACTGCAGCCTCTTCACCTGGATGATTGAGGAGGAGCGTGAGGACTGGGTCAATGTTCTAGAGGTCCAACTGCAGCCTCTTCACCTGGATGATTGAAGAGGATCGTGAGGACTGAGTCAATGTTCTAGAGGTCCAACAGCAGCCTCTTCACCTGGATGACTGAGGAGTGTGAGGACTGAGTCAATGTTCTAGAGGTCCAACTGCAGCCTCTTCACCTGGATGACTGAGGAGTGTGAGGACTGGGTCAATGTTCTAGAGGTCCAACTGCAGCCTCTTCACCTGGATGACTGAGGAGGAGTGTGAGGACTGAGTCAATGTTCTAGAGGTCCAACTGCAGCCTCTTCACCAGGATGACTGAGGAGGAGCGTGAGGACTGGGTCAATGTTCTAGAGGTCCAACTGCAGCCTCTTCACCTGGATGATTGAAGAGGATCGTGAGGACTAAGTCAATGTTCTAGAGGTCCAACTCCAGCCTCTTCACCTGGATGACTGAGGAGGAGTGTGAGGACTGGGTCAATGTTCTAGAGGTCCAACTCCAGCCTCTTCACCTGGATGACTGAGGGGGAGTGTGAGGACTGAGTCAATGTTCTAGAGGTCCAACTGCAGCCTCTTCACCTGGATGACTGAGGAGGAGTGTGAGGACTGGGTCAATGTTCTAGAGGTCCAACTGCAGCCTCTTCACCTGGATGACTGAGGAGGACTGGGTCAATGTTCTAGAGGTCCAACTGCATCCTCTTCACCTGGATGACTGAGGGGGAGTGTGAGGACTGAGTCAATGTTCTAGAGGTCCCACTCCAGGCTCTTCACCAGGATGCCTGAGGAGGAGTGTGAGGACTGGGTCAATGTTCTAGAGGTCCCACTCCATTCTCTTCACCTGGATGACTGAGGAGGACTGGGTCAATGTTCTAGAGGTCCCACTCCAGCCTCTTCACCTGGATGATTGAGGAGGAGTGTGAGGACTGGGTCAATGTTCTAGAGGTCCCACTCCAGCCTCTACACCTGGATGACTGAGGAGGAGTGTGAGGACTGGGTCAATGTTCTAGAGGTCCCACTCCAGCCTCTTTACCAGGATAACTGAGGAGGAGTGTGAGGACTGGGTCAATGTTCTAGAGGTCCCACTCCAGCCTCTACACCAGGATGACTGGGGAGGAGCGTGAGGACTGGGTCAATATTCTAGAGGTCCCACTCCATTCTCTTCACCTGGATGACTGAGGAGGACTGGGTCAATGTTCTAGAGGTCCCACTCCAGCCTCTTCACCTGGATGATTGAGGAGGAGTGTGAGGACTGGGTCAATGTTCTAGAGGTCCCACTCCAGCCTCTACACCTGGATGACTGAGGAGGAGTGTGAGGACTGGGTCAATGTTCTAGAGGTCCCACTCCAGCCTCTACACCTGGATGACTGAGGAGGAGTGTGAGGACTGGGTCAATGTTCTAGAGGTCCCACTCCAGCCTCTACACCAGGATGACTGAGGAGGAGCGTGAGGACTGGGTCAATGTTCTATGCGTTGACCCAGACTAAGGGGTTCATTCAAATTTTAACTTTAAAACTATGCCTCTGATGCGTTTCTTCATCACCAACATGAAAGACAAGTTTAAATATAGTGACAGTTTGTTTCCCAACAGGAAAGACACGTTTAAATATAGTGACAGTTTGTTTCCCAACAGGAAAGACAAGTTTAAATATAGTGACAGTTTGTTTCCCAACAGGAAAGACAAGTTTAAATATAGTGACAGTTTGTTTCCCAACAGGAAAGACACGTTTAAATGTAGTGACAGTTTGTTTCCCTCTTGGTGCATTTCTCCATCTGCTCCTGTGTCCTAAAATGGCCATTTCATTCATCCCAACAACAGTTACAGATTGTGGATGTGTTGAGTGATTACTGCATATTAACTTAAATAAACAGTCTTTATATGGATCGTCCCAAATCATATCTACAGAGGGGAAACTAAAGTGTTCATCAGTTGATACATAGTTGAATGTGAGGTCGATAGTCTGTAGACTGTCAACGAAGCTCAACTTGTGTTTCACTTTATTTGGATAGTTCCAAAGCACATCTGCCAATAGAGTATAATATACTGTATATAGTATATACATACACATGTATATATAGTTTAACCTTTAAAGGCAAAAGGCCTCCTGCAGGGACAGGGGCTGGGAATGAGAGATATAGACAAAACACACATCACAACAAGAGAGACAACACAACACTACATAAAGAGAGACCTAAAGACAACAACACAGCATGGCAGCAACACAACACTACATAAAGAGAGACCTAAGACAACACTACATAACGAGAGACCTAAAGACAACAACACAGCATGGCAGCAACACAACACAACATAAAGAGAGACAACACAACACTACATAAAGAGATACCTAAAGACAGCAACACAGCATGGCAGCAACACAACACTACATAAAGAGAGACCTAAAGACAACAACACAGCATGGCAGCAACACAACACTACATAAAGAGAGAACTAAAGGCAACAACACAGCATGGCAGCAACACAACACTACATAAAGAGAGACCGAAAGACAACAACACAGCATGGCAGCAACACAAAACTACATAAAGAGAGACCTAAAGACAACAACACAGCATGGCAGCAACACAACACTACATAAAGAGAGACCTAAAGACAACAACACAGCATGGCAGCAACACAACACTACATAAAGAGAGACCGAAGACAACAACATAACCAGGCAGCAGCACATGACAACACAGCATTGTGGCAATACAAAATAGCAACAACATGGTAGCAACACAACACTACATAAAGAGAGACCTAAAGACAACAACATAGCCAGGCAGCAACACAACACTACATAAAGAGAGACCGAAGACAACAACATAGCCAGGCAGCAGCACATGACAACACAGCATGGTGGCAATACAACATAACAACAACATGGTAGCAGCACAACATCGTAGCAGCACAAAAACATGGTACAAACATTATTGGGCACAGTCAACACCACAAAGGGCAAGAAGGTAGAGACAACAATACATCAGACAACACCACAAAGGGCAAGAAGGTTAGAGACAACAATACATCAGACAACAGCACAAAGGGAAAGAAGGTAGAGACAACAATACATCAGACAACACCACAAAGGGCAAGAAGGTAGAGACAACAATACATCAGACACATTATCATCATCAATTAGAAGTACAGCTGGCAGCACACATCATCATCATCATCATCAATTAGAAGTACAGCTGGCAGCACACATCATCATCATCATCATCAATTAGAAGTACAGCTGACATCACACATCATCATCATCAATTAGAAGTACAACTGGCAGCACACATCATCATCATCATCAATTAGAAGTACAGATGACAGCACACATCATCATCAAATTAGAAGTACAGCTGGCAGCACACATCATCATCATCATCAATTAGAAGTACAACTGGCAGCACACATCATCATCATCATCAATTAGAAGTACAGCTGACAGCACACATCATCATCAATTAGAAGTTCAGCTGGCAGCACACATCATCATCAATTAGAAGTACAGCTGGCAGCACACATCATCATCATCAAGTAGAAGTAGAGCTGGCAGCACACATCATCATCATCAATTAGAAGTACAGCTGGCAGCACACATCATCATCATCATCTATTAGAAGTACATCTGACAGCACACATCATCATCATCAATTAGAAGTACAACTGGCAGCACACATCATCATCAAATTAGAAGTACAGCTGGCAGCACACATCATCATCATCATCAATTAGAAGTACAGCTGGCAGCACACATCATCATCATCAATTAGAAGTACAGCTGGCAGCACACATCATCATCATCAATTAGAAGTACAGCTGACAGCACACATCATCATCATCATCAATTAGAAGTACAGCTGGCAGCACACATCATCATCAATTTGAAGTACAGCTGACAGCACACATCATCATCATCATCAATTAGAAGTAGAGCTGACAGCACACATCATCAATTAGAAGTACAGCTGGCAGCACACATCATCATCATCAATTAGAAGTAGAGCTGGCAGCACACATCATCATCATCATCAATTAGAAGTACAGCTGACAGCACACATCATCATCATCATCAATTTGAAGTACATCTGACAGCACAAATCATCATCATCAATTAGAAGTACAGCTGACAGCACACATCATCATCATCATCAATTAGAAGTACATCTGACAGCACACATCATCATCATCAATTAGAAGTACAGATGACAGCACACATCATCATCAAATTAGAAGTACAGCTGGCAGCACACATCATCATCATCAATTAGAAGTACAGCTGGCAGCACACATCATCATCATCATCAATTAGAAGTACAGCTGGCAGCACACATCATCATCATCATCATCATCAATTAGAAGTACAGCTGGCAGCACACATCATCATCATCAATTAGAAGTACAGCTGACAGCACACATCATCATCATCATCAATTAGAAGTACAGCTGGCAGCACACATCATCATCAATTAGTAGTACAGCTGCACACTAACCAATCGTAATGCTTGTGGTAAATTTAGTTTGACTTTGGAAATCCCTATTGGGCTAGTTAGGAACCTTCTGTAAATTACACAATGTACATGGGACAATATGTTAAAATTCAAATAGCTCCAAATGTCAACGAATTTAAAACCTCAAACAAACTATACATTTATAATATGCATTTTGAAATATTGAAAGCATTTCATGAAAACTAAAAAGTGTGAAACATTAAACTTTTGTCTCATTTACATGGTGTAATTTATTGACGGTCCCTCACTAGCCCCGGAGATAGGGTATCCAAAGTCAAAGCGGAAGCTAATTGGCAAAATATTTAGCAAACCTGCGAACACACTTGAGACGAGCATTTCTTAATGAACGAAATCTAAAATGAGGCCAAATCAGGAAGTGCAGTCTCCCTTTAAAACTAACTAATGTCCTCTACCTTTCAGATGAGCCAATCAGGACAGATGACAACAGCAGGCCATTGAAGCACTTAGAACAGCAGCAGCCAGTAGGAAATGGTAGTGAAGAGGATGATGTAGGAGACCCAGACACAGACCAGGGGCTGTGGAGGTCATGATGTAGGAGACACCGACACAGACCTAGAGCTCTGGAGGTCATGATGTAGGAGACCCAGACACAGACCTAGAGCTGTGGAGGTCATGATGTAGGAGACCCAGACACAGACCTGGAGCTGTGGAGGTCATGATGTAGGAGACCCAGACACAGACCTGGAGCTGTGGAGGTCATGGTGTAGGAGACCCAGACACAGACCTGGAGCTGTGGAGGTCATGATGTAGGAGACCCAGACACAGACCTGGAGCTGTGGAGGTCATGATGTAATAGGCCCAGACACAGACCTGGAGCTGTGGAGGTCATGATGTAGGAGGCCCAGACACAGACCTAGAGCTGTGGAGGTCATGATGTAGGAGACCCAGACACAGACCTGAAGCTGTGGAGGTCATGGTGCAGGAGACCCAGACACAGACCTGGAGCTGTGGAGGTCATGATGTAGGAGACCCAGACACAGACCTGGAGCTGTGGAGGTCATGATGTAGGAGACCCAGACACAGACCTGGAGCTGTGGAGGTCATGATGTAATAGGCCCAGACACAGACCTAGAGCTGTGGAGGTCATGATGTAGGAGACCCAGACACAGACCTAGAGCTGTGGAGGTCATGATGTAGGAGACCCAGACACAGACCTAGAGCTGTGGAGGTCATGATGTAGGAGACCCAGACACAGACCTGGAGCTGTGCAGGTCATGATGTAGGAGACCCAGACACAGACCTGAAGCTGTGGAGGTCATGACCTGAAGCTGTGGAGGTCATGATGTAGGAGACCCAGACACAGACCTGAAGCTGTGGAGGTCATGATGTAGGAGACCCAGACACAGACCTGGAGCTGTGGAGGTCATGATGTAGGAGACCCAGACACAGACCTGGAGCTGTGGAGGTCATGATGTAGGAGACCCAGACACAGACCTGGAGCTGTGGAGGTCATGATGTAATAGGCCCAGACACAGACCTAGAGCTGTGGAGGTCATGATGTAGGAGACCCAGACACAGACCTAGAGCTGTGGAGGTCATGATGTAGGAGACCCAGACACAGACCTAGAGCTGTGGAGGTCATGATGTAGGAGACCCAGACACAGACCTAGAGCTGTGGAGGTCATGATGTAGGAGACCCAGACACAGACCTAGAGCTGTGGAGGTCATGATGTAGGAGACCCAGACACAGACCTGGAGCTGTGGAGGTCATGATGTAGGAGACCCAGACACAGACCTAGAGTTGTGGAGGTCATGATGTAGGAGACCCAGACACAGACCTAGAGCTGTCATGATATAGGGGACACAGACCTAGAGCTGTGGAGGTCATGATGTAGGAGACCCAGACACAGACCTAGAGCTGTGGAGGTCATGATGTAGGAGACCCAGACACAGACCTAGAGCTGTGGAGGTCATTATGTAGGACACCCAGACACAGACCTAGAGCTGTGGAGGTCATGATGTAGGAGACCCAGACACAGACCTAGAGCTGTGGAGGTCATGATGTAGGAGACCCAGACACAGACCTGGAGCTGTGGAGGTCATGATGTAGGAGACCCAGACACAGACCTAGAGTTGTGGAGGTCATGATGTAGGAGACCCAGACACAGACCTAGAGCTGTCATGATATAGGGGACCCAGACACAGACCTAGAGCTGTGGAGGTCATGATGTAGGAGACCCAGACACAGACCTAGAGCTGTGGAGGTCATGATGTAGGAGACGCAGACACAGACCTAGAGCTCTGGAGGTCATGATGTAGGAGACCCAGACACAGACCTAGAGCTGTGGAGGTTATGATGTAGGAGACCCAGACACAGACCTAGAGTTGTGGAGGTCATGATGTAGGAGACCCAGACACAGACCTAGAGCTGTGGAGGTCATGATGTAGGAGACCCAGACACAGACCTAGAGCTGTGGAGGTCATGATGTAGGAGACCCAGACACAGACCTGGAGCTGTGGTCATGATGTAGGAGACCCAGACACAGACCTAGAGCTGTGGAGGTTATGACAGTACTATGCAGCCGTCTTCATCGACCTTGCCAAGGCATTCGACTCTGTCAATCACCATATTCTTATCGTCAGACTCAGTAGGCTCAGTTTTTCGGATGACTTCCTTGCCTGGTTCACCAACTACTTTGCAGACAGAGTTCAGTGTGTCGGAGGGCATGCTGTCCGGTCCTCTGGCAGTCTCTATGGGGGTGCCACAGGGTGCAATTCTCGGGCCGACTCTTTTCTCTGTATATATCAATGATGTTGCTCTTGCTGCGGGCGATTCCCTGATCCACCTCTAAGCAGGCGGCACCATTCTGTATACTTCCGGCCCGTCCTTGGACACTGTGCTATCTAACCTCCAAACGAGCTTCAATGCCATACAACACTCCTTCCGTGGCCTCCAACTGCTCTTAAACGCTAGTAAATCCAAATGCATGCTTTTCAACCGTTTGCTGCCTGCACCCGCATGCCCGACGAGCATCACCACCCTGGATGGTTCCGACCTTGAATACGTGGACATCTATAAGTACCTAGGTGTCTGGCTAGACTGTAAACTCTCCTTCCAGACTCATATCAAACATCTCCAATCGAAAATCAAATCAAGAGTCGGCTTTCTATTCCGCAACAAAGCCTCCTTCACTCACGCCGCCAAACTTACCCTAGTAAAACTGACTATCCTACCGATCCTAGACTTCGGCGACGTCATCTACAAAATAGCTTCCAACACTCTACTCAGCAAACTGGATGCAGTTTATCACAGTGCCATCCGTTTTGTCACTAAAGCACCTTATACCACCCACCAGTACAACCTGTATTCTCTAGTTGGCTGGCCCTCGCTACATATTCGTCGCCAGACCCACTGGTTCCAGGTCATCTACAAGTCCATGCTAGGTAAAGCTCCGCCTTATCTCAGTTCATTGGTCACGATGGCAACACCCACCCGTAGCACGCGCTCCAGCAGGTGTATCTCACTGATCATCCCTAAAGCCAACACCTCATTTGGCCGCCTTTTGTTCCAGTTCTCTGCTGCCTGTGACTGGAACGAATTGAGGGAGACTTTTATCTCCACCACCAACTTCAAACATCAGCTATCTGAGCAGTTAACCGATCGCTGCAGTGGTACATAGTCTATCGGTAAATAGCCCACCCAATTTTACCAACCTCATCCCCATACTGTTTTTATTTATTTACTTTTCTGCTCTTTTGCACACCAATATCTCTACCTGTACATGACCATCTGATCATTTATCACTCCAGTGTTAATCTGCAAAATTGTAATTATTTGACAACCTCCTCATGCCTTTTGCACACAATGTATATAGACTCTCTTTTTTTCCACTGTCTTATTGACTTGTTTATTGTTTACTCCATGTGTAACTCAGTGTTGTCTGTTCACACTGCTATGCTTTATCTTGGCCAGGTCGCAGTTGCAAATGAGAACTTGTTCTCAACTAGCATACCTGGTTAAATAAAGGTGAAATATAAAAAATTATAAAAATGTAGGAGACCCAGACACAGACCTGGAGCTGTGACTGTCAGCCATTTATTGTCATGCAAAAGACTGTAGGTCTCAAGGCAAATGACCGTTAATTAGCATTAACATACAAGCCGCTGATAAGTTTTAATATCGACATTTTCTTTAAATTATAAATTAGTTAAATACACACCATCACAATAAATCCATTGTTTATTTTAGGCAGATCTAAATAAACATGTATTTCAGAAGAACAGAATATGAGTTGGCCTACTGAATGTTATCTGCGCCATGCCATAGTCTGTCGTCTTGTTCATTTAGCAGACAAGATATGCTTATAAGTCCTGTGCCATTGTTTGATATTATATGATTTTATAGTAAGAAGAATATAATTGAATTTAGAATTAAATAACAATAATATTTGTCTCATTCCAGAGCAAGTGCACATATGAAGTGTCTGCGTAGACCATACAAGTGATCATGTGAAACAATTATTTATCAATTTTAGTTGTGAATGATACAAACCTTAGTAAAGCCAATTGTAAAGTATAGAATTGCATACAGTTGTAGAATGTATGCCAAGACACATTGTAAGAGCTATAAAGAGAGAGGGGGAGAGAACAGGCAGAACCTGATATGTAAATGAGCAGAGCAAATGAAACTAACTTTTGACGACCTGATGATCCTTCAGACTCTGTTTCTATTGAGAGATAAAAGGTAAGACGACGATTGTTCTGTGTATTCATATAGTTGATGATATTGTTATGTGTGTTCATATAGTTGATGATAGTGTTATGTGTGTTCATATAGTTGATGATATTGTTATGTGTATTCATATAGTTGATGATATTGTTGTGTGTATTCATATAGTTGATGATATTGTTATGTGTATTCATATAGTTGATGATATTGTTATGTGTTTTCATATAGTTGATGATCTTGTTATGTGTATTCATATAGTTGATGATATTGTTATGTGTATTCAGATAGTTGATGATATTGTTATGTGTATTCATATAGTTGATGATATTGTTATTTGTATTCATATAGTTGATGATATTGTTATGTGTATTCATATAGTTGATGATATTGTTATGTGTATTCATATAGTTGATGATATTGTTATGTGTATTCATATAGTTGATGATATTGCTATGTGTATTCATATAGTTGATGATATTGTTGGTGGACAGTGTTATAATAGGCATACTCTCCTTAAAATGTTTTTGATATTAATTAGATGCGTGGGGTGAATTCGTTCTGTGCCCATCTGTGTGCACCAGGGTGATCGCTCCTACACTATCTAGAATCTGAAAGGGTTTTTTGGCTGTCCCCATAGGTTAACCCTTTGTAGAACCCTTTTTGGTACCTTTTGGGTTCCATGAAGAACCCTTTCCACAGAGTGTTCTGTTCCAGGAACCCAAAATAATCTCCTATGGGGACAGACGGAGGACCTGTTTGGAACCCTTTATTCTAAGAGTGTACTGTATCATAGGTCTATAGACCAGCGTGATCTCCTACTGTATCATAGGTCTATAGACCAGGGTGATCTCCTACTGTATCATAGGTCTATAGACCAGGGTGATCTCCTACTGTATCATAGGTCTATAGACCAGGGTGATCTCCTACTGTATCATAGGTCTATAGACCAGGGTGATCTCCTACTGTATCATAGGTCTATAGACCAGGGTGATCTCCTACAGTATCATAGGTCTATAGACCAGGGTGATCTCCTACTGTATCATAGGTCTATAGACCAGGGTGATCTCCTACTGTATCATAGGTCTATAGACCAGGGTGATCTCCTACTGTATCATAGGTCTATAGACCAGGGTGATCTCCTACAGTATCATAGGTTCTGTAGACTTGTCTTCTCACAACAGGCGTAAAACACAACAAGCAATAAACAATCTACTTTTTATGCTTTTCACTCAGTTGTGTGAAAGCGAGACAAATAAATATTGTGGAAAGCCTAACAACAAATTACACTTCCACAAAACAGGTTGTGTGTATTCATTAGTGCCAACCATAGCAACATGTATCAGAAACCGTTTAGGTCACGTTCTACAGTGTTTGGAATAAAATGTTTCTGTAACATTTAAAACGGTTGGCTGTGGAGTAAACTAATGAATACAACCCAGGTTGTAGCCTACGACTCGGCTGTTTATACCTGCCTGATGCTGAAACCTGAACGAAGCCTCGGGCGTATACTGGATAGAGGGAGCATAGAGCTATAAGAGAATGAACTGTGGCTATACAGTTGATATACAGTACTGTGGCTATACAGTTGATATTCAGTACAGTGGATATACAGTTGATATACAGTACAGTGGATATACAGTTGATATACAGTACAGTGGATATACAGTTGATATACAGTAGAGTGGATATACAGTTGATATACAGTACAGTGGATATACAGTAGATATACAGTAGAGTGGATATACAGTTGATATACAGTACAGTGGATATACAGTTGATATACAGTACAGTGGATATACAGTTGATATTCAGTACAGTGGATATACAGTTGATATACAGTACAGTGGATATACAGTTGATATACAGTACAGTGGATATACAGTTGATATTCAGTACAGTGGATATACAGTTGATATACAGTACAGTGGATATACAGTTGATATACAGTACAGTGGATATACAGTTGATATACAGTAGAGTGGATATACAGTTGATATACAGTACAGTGGATATACAGTAGATATACAGTAGAGTGGATATACAGTTGATATACAGTACAGTGGATATACAGTTGATATACAGTACAGTGGATATACAGTTGATATTCAGTACAGTGGATATACAGTTGATATACAGTACAGTGGATATACAGTTGATATACAGTACAGTGGATATACAGTTGATATTCAGTACAGTGGATATACAGTTGATATACAGTACAGTGGATATACACATATACAGTACAGTGAATATACAGTTGATATACATTACAGTGGATATACAGTTGATATACAGTACAGTGGATATACAGTTGATATACAGTGCAGTGGATATACAGTTGATATACAGTACAGTGGATATACACATATACAGTACAGTGAATATACAGTTGATATACAGTACAGTGGATATACAGTTGATATACAGTACAGTGAATATACAGTTGATATACAGTACAGTGGATATACACATATACAGTACAGTGAATATACAGTTGATATACAGTACAGTGGATATACAGTTGATATACAGTACAGTAGCTATACAGTTGATATACAGTACAGTGGATATACAGTTGATATACAGTACAGTGGATATACAGCTGATATACAGTACAGTGGATATACAGTTGATATACAGTACAGTGGATATACACATATACAGTACAGTGAATATACAGTTGATATACAGTACAGTGGATATACAGTTGATATACAGTACAGTGAATATACAGTTGATATACAGTACAGTGGATATACACATATACAGTACAGTGAATATACAGTTGATATTCAGTACAGTGGATATACAGTTGATATACAGTACAGTGGATATACAGTTGATATACAGTACAGTGGATATACAGTTGATATACAGTACAGTGGATATACAGTTGATATACAGTACAGTGGATATACAGTTGATATTCAGTACAGTGGATATACAGTTGATATACAGTACAGTGGATATACAGTTGATATACAGTACAGTGGATATACAGTTGATATACAGTACAGTGGATATACAGTTGATATACAGTACAGTGGATATACAGTTGATATACAGTACAGTGGATATACAGTTGATATACAGTACAGTGGATATACAGTTGATATTCAGTACAGTGGATATACAGTTGATATACAGTACAGTGGATATACACATATACAGTACAGTGAATATACAGTTGATATACATTACAGTGGATATACAGTTGATATACAGTACAGTGGATATACAGTTGATATACAGTACAGTGGATATACAGTTGATATACAGTACAGTGGATATACACATATACAGTACAGTGAATATACAGTTGATATACAGTACAGTGGATATACAGTTGATATACAGTACAGTGAATATACAGTTGATATACAGTACAGTGGATATACACATATACAGTACAGTGAATATACAGTTGAGATTCAGTACAGTGGATATACAGTTGATATACAGTACAGTGGATATACAGTTGATATACAGTACAGTAGCTATACAGTTGATATACAGTACAGTGGATATAAAGTTGATATACAGTACAGTATCTATACAGTTGATATACAGTACAGTGGATATACAGTTGATATACAGTACATTGGATATACAGTTGATATACAGTACAGTGGATATACAGTTGATATACAGTACAGTGGATATACAGTTGATATACAGTACAGTGGATATACAGTTGATATACAGTACAGTGGATATACAGTTGATATTCAGTACAGTGGATATACAGTTGATATACAGTACAGTGGATATACAGTTGATATACAGTACAGTAGCTATACAGTTGATATACAGTACAGTGGATATAAAGTTGATATACAGTACAGTATCTATACAGTTGATATACAGTACAGTGGATATACAGTTGATATACAGTACATTGGATATACAGTTGATATACAGTACAGTGGATATACAGTTGATATACAGTACATTGGATATACAGTTGATATACAGTACAGTGGATATACAGTTGATATACAGTACAGTGGATATACAGTTGATATTCAGTACAGTGGATATACAGTTGATATACAGTACAGTGGATATACAGTTGATATACAGTACAGTGGATATACAGTTGATATACAGTACAGTGGATATACAGTTGATATACAGTACAGTGGATATACAGTTGATATTCAGTACAGTGGATATACAGTTGATATACAGTACAGTGGATATAAAGTTGATATACAGTACAGTATCTATACAGTTGATATACAGTACAGTGGATATACAGTTGATATACAGTACATTGGATATACAGTTGATATACAGTACAGTGGATATACAGTTGATATACAGTACAGTGGATATACAGTTGATATACAGTACAGTGGATATACAGTTGATATACAGTACAGTGGATATACAGTTGATATTCAGTACAGTGGATATACAGTTGATATTCAGTACAGTGGATATACAGTTGATATACAGTACAGTGGATATACACATATACAGTACAGTGAATATACAGTTGATATACAGTACAGTGGATATACAGTTGATATACAGTACAGTGAATATACAGTTGATATACAGTACAGTGGATATACACATATACAGTACAGTGAATATACAGTTGATATTCAGTACAGTGGATATACAGTTGATATACAGTACAGTGGATATACAGTTGATATACAGTACAGTGGATATACAGTTGATATACAGTACAGTGGATATACAGATGATATACAGTACAGTGGATATACAGTTGATATACAGTACAGTGGATATACAGTTGATATTCAGTACAGTGGATATACAGTTGATATACAGTACAGTGGATATACAGTTGATATACAGTACAGTGGATATACAGTTGATATACAGTACAGTGGATATACAGTTGATATACAGTACAGTGGATATACAGTTGATATACAGTACAGTGGATATACAGTTGATATACAGTACAGTGGATATACAGTTGATATTCAGTACAGTGGATATACAGTTGATATACAGTACAGTGGATATACACATATACAGTACAGTGAATATACAGTTGATATACATTACAGTGGATATACAGTTGATATACAGTACAGTGGATATACAGTTGATATACAGTACAGTGGATATACAGTTGATATACAGTACAGTGGATATACACATATACAGTACAGTGGATATACACATATACAGTACAGTGAATATACAGTTGATATACAGTACAGTGGATATACAGTTGATATACAGTACAGTGAATATACTGTTGATATACAGTACAGTGGATAAACACATATACAGTACAGTGAATATACAGTTGAGATTCAGTACAGTGGATATACAGTTGATATACAGTACAGTAGCTATACAGTTGATATACAGTACAGTGGATATAAAGTTGATATACAGTACAGTATCTATACAGTTGATATACAGTACAGTGGATATACAGTTGATATACAGTACATTGGATATACCGTTTATATACAGTATAGTGGCTATACAGTACAGTTGATATATAGTACAGTTGATATTCAGTGCAGTTGATATACAGTACAGTGGATATACAGTTGATAAACATTACAGTGGATATACAGTTGATATACCGTACAGTTGATATACAGTACAGAGGATATAAAGTTGATATACAGTTGATAAACAGTACAGTCGATAAACATTACAGTGGATATGCAGTTGATAAACAGTGGATGTCTACATTTACAGTATCAGTATAAATATATCTAAGAGAGATGAACAGAGAGATAATGTAGTACCATTCAGTTATTTAGTGTCCTGTCCAGAGATGGCTTGATGTGGAGCGTAGAGTGCATAGTCCTTTAGTCTCTATGGGCAAGGTGGCCAGTTGGTGAGGGCCACAGCGTAGCCCTTTAGACTCTATGGACCTGATGGCCAGTTGGTGAGGGCCATAGCATAGTCATTTAGTCTCTATGGGCCAGATGGCCAGTTGGTGAGGGCCACAGCATAGTCCTTTAGTCTCTATGGACCAGATGGCCAGTTGGTGAGGGCCACAGCATAGTCCTTTAGTCTCTATGGACCAGATGGCCACTTGGTGAGGGCCACAGCATAGTCCTTTAGTCTCTATGGGCCAGATGGCCAGTTGGTGAGGGCCACAGCATAGTCCTTTAGTCTCTACGGGCCCTATGGCCAGTTGGTGAGGGCCACAGCATAGTCCTTTAGTCTCTATGGGCCAGATGGCCAGTTGGTGAGGGCCACAGCATAGTCCTTTAGTCTCTATGGGCCAGATGGCCAGTTGGTGAGGGCCACAGCATAGTCCTTTAGTCTCTATGGGCCAGATGGCCAGTTGGTGAGGGCCACAGCATAGTCCTTTAGTCTCTATGGGCCATATGGCCAGTTGGTGAGGGCCACAGCATAGTCCTTTAGTCTCTATGGGCCAGATGGCCAGTTGGTGAGGGCCACAGCATAGTCCTTTAGTCTCTATGGGCCAGATGGCCAGTTGGTGAGGGCCACAGCATGGTCCTTTAGTCTCTATGGGCCAGATGGCCAGTTGGTGAGGGCCACGGCATAGTCCTTTATTCTCTATGGACCATATGGCCAGTTGGTGAGGGCCACAGCAGAGTCCTTTAGTCTCTATGGAACACAGCATAGTCCTTTAGTCTCTATGGGCCAGATGGCCAGTTGGTGAGGGCCACAGCATAGTCCTTTAGTCTCTATGGGCCAGATGGCCAGTTGGTGAGGGCCACAGCATAGTCGTTTAGTCTCTATGGAACACAGCATAGTCCTTTAGTCTCTATGGAACACAGAATAGTCCTTTAGTCTCTATGAGCCACAGCATAGTCCTCTAGTCTCTATGGGCCACAGCATAGTCCTTTAGTCTCTATGGAACACAACATAGTCCATTAGTCTCTATGGAACACAGCATAGTCCTTTAGTCTCTATGGAACACAGCATAGTCCTTTAGTCTCTATGGAACACAGCATAGTCCTTTAGTCTCTATGGAACACAGCATAGTCCTTTAGTCTCTATGGACCACGGCATAGTCCTTTAGTCTCTATGGAACACAGCATAGTCCTCTAGTCTCTATGGAACACAGCATAGTCCTTTAGTCTCTATGAGCCACAGCATAGTCCTTTAGTCTCTATGGAACACAGCATAGTCATTTAGTCTTTATTGAACACAACATAGTCCTTTAGTCTCTATGGACCACAGCATAGTCCTTTAGTCTCTATGAGCCACAGCATAGTCCTTTAGTCTCTATGGAACACAACATAGTCCTTTAGTCTCTATGAGCCACAGCATAGTCCTTTAGTCTCTATGGAACACAGCATAGTCATTTAGTCTCTATTGAACACAACATAGTCCTTTAGTCTCTATGGACCACAGCATAGTCCTTTAGTCTCTATGGAACACAGCATAGTCCTTTAGTCTCTATGGAAGACAGCATAGTCCTTTAGTCTCTATGGAACACAGCATAGTCCTTTAGTCTCTATAGAACACAGCATAGTCATTTAGTCTCTATTGAACACAACATAGTCCTTTAGTCTCTATGGACCACAGCATAGTCCTTTAGTCTCTATGGACCACGGCATAGTCCTCTAGTCTCTATGGAACACAGCATAGTCCATTAGTCTCTATGGAACACAGCATAGTCCTCCAGTCTCTTTGGAACACAGCATAGTCCTTTAGTCTCTATGGAACACAGCATAGTCCTCTAGTCTCTATGGGCCACAGCATAGTCCTTTAGTCTCTATGGAACACAGCAGAGTCCTTTAGTCTCTATGGGCCACAGCATAGTCCTTTAGTCTCTATGGGCCACAGCATAGTCCTTTAGTCTCTATGGAACACAGCATAGTCCTTTAGTCTCTATGGAACACAGCATAGTCGTTTAGTCTCTATGGGCCACAGCATAGTCCTTTAGTCTCTATGGAACACAGCATAGTCCTTTAGTCTCTATGGGCCACAGCATAGTCCTCTAGTCTCTATGGAACACAGCATAGTCATTTAGTCTCTATGGAACACAGCATAGTCCTTTAGTCTCTATGAGCCACAGCATAGTCCTTTAGTCTCTATGGAACACAGCATAGTCCTTTAGTCTCTATGGAACACAGCATAGTCCATTAGTCTCTATGGAACACAGCATAGTCCTCTAGTCTCTATGGAACACAGCATAGTCCTTTAGTCTCTATGGAACACAGCATAGTCCTTTAGTCTCTATGAGCCACAGCATAGTCCTTTAGTCTCTATGGAACACAGCATAGTCATTTAGTCTCTATTGAACACAACATAGTCCTTTAGTCTCTATGGACCACAGCATAGTCCTTTAGTCTCTATGGAACACAGCATAGTCCATTAGTCTCTATGGAACACAGCATAGTCATTTAGTCTCTATTGAACACAACATAGTCCTTTAGTCTCTATGGAACACAGCATAGTCCTTTAGTCTCTATGGAACACAGCATAGTCCATTAGTCTCTATGGAACACAGCATAGTCCTTTAGTCTCTATGGAACACAGCGTAGTCCTTTAGTCTCTATGGAACACAGCATAGTCCTTTAGTCTCTATGAGCCACAGCATAGTCGTTTAGTCTCTATGGAACACAGCATAGTCGTTTAGTCTCTATGGAACACAGCATAGTCGTTTAGTCTCTATGGAACACAGCATAGTCCTTTAATCTCTATGCTCCACAGCATAGTCCTTTAGTCTCTATGGAACACAGCATAGTCGTTTAGTCTCTATGGAACACAGCATAGTCCTTTAATCTCTATGGTCCACAGCAGAGTCCTTTAGTCTCTATGGAACACAGCATAGTCGTTTAGTCTCTATGGAACACAGCATAGTCATTTAGTCTCTATGGAACACAGCATAGTCCTTTAGTCTCTATGGAACACAGCATAGTCCTTTAATCTCTATGGTCCACAGCATAGTCCTTTAGTCTCTATGGGCCAGATGGCCGGTTGGTGAGGGCCACAGCATAGTCCTTTAGTCTCTATGGGCCAGATGGCCAGTTGGTGAGGGCCACAGCATAGTCATTTAGTCTCTATGGGCCAGATGGCCAGTTGGTGAGGGCCACAGCATAGTCATTTCGTCTCTATGGGCCAGATGGCCAGTTGGTGAGGGCCACAGCATAGTCGTTTAGTCTCTATGGAACACAGCATAGTCCTTTAGTCTCTATGGAACACAGCATAGTCCTTTAGTCTTTATGGAACACAGCAGAGTCCTTTAGTCTCTATGGAACACAGCATAGTCCTCTAGTCTCTATGGAACACAGCATAGTCCTTTAGTCTCTATGGAACACAGCAGAGTCCTCTAGTCTCTATGGAACACAGCATAGTCCTTTAGTCTCTATGGAACACAGCATAGTCCTTTAGTCTCTATGGAACACAGCATAGTCCTTTAGTCTTTATGGAACACAGCATAGTCGTTTAGTCTCTATGGAACACAGCATAGTCCTTTAGTCTCTATGGAACACAGCATAGTCCTTTAGTCTCTATGGAACACAGCAGAGTCCTTTAGTCTCTATGGAACACAGCAGAGTCCTTTAGTCTCTATGGAACACAGCATAGTCCTCTAGTCTCTATGGAACACAGCATAGTCCTTTAGTCTCTATGGAACACAGCATAGTCCTTTAGTCTCTATGGAACACAGCATAGTCCTTTAGTCTCTATGGAACACAGCATAGTCCTTTAGTCTCTATGGAACACAGCATAGTCCTTTAGTCTTTATGGAACACAGCATAGTCCTTTAGTCTCTATGGGCCACAGCATAGTCGTTTAGTCTCTATGGAACACAGCATAGTCCTTTAGTCTTTATGGAACACAGCATAGTCGTTTAGTCTCTATGGAACACAGCATAGTCCTTTAGTCTCTATGGAACACAGCATAGTCCTTTAGTCTCTATGAGCCACAGCATAGTCCTTTAGTCTCTACGGGCCCTATGGCCAGTTGGTGAGGGCCACAGCATAGTCCTTTAGTCTCTATGGGCCAGATGGCCAGTTGGTGAGGGCCACAGCATAGTCCTTTAGTCTCTATGGGCCAGATGGCCAGTTGGTGAGGGCCACAGCATAGTCCTTTAGTCTCTATGGGCCAGATGGCCAGTTGGTGAGGGCCACAGCATAGTCCTTTAGTCTCTATGGGCCATATGGCCAGTTGGTGAGGGCCACAGCATAGTCCTTTAGTCTCTATGGGCCAGATGGCCAGTTGGTGAGGGCCACAGCATAGTCCTTTAGTCTCTATGGGCCAGATGGCCAGTTGGTGAGGGCCACAGCATGGTCCTTTAGTCTCTATGGGCCAGATGGCCAGTTGGTGAGGGCCACGGCATAGTCCTTTATTCTCTATGGACCATATGGCCAGTTGGTGAGGGCCACAGCAGAGTCCTTTAGTCTCTATGGAACACAGCATAGTCCTTTAGTCTCTATGGGCCAGATGGCCAGTTGGTGAGGGCCACAGCATAGTCCTTTAGTCTCTATGGGCCAGATGGCCAGTTGGTGAGGGCCACAGCATAGTCGTTTAGTCTCTATGGAACACAGCATAGTCCTTTAGTCTCTATGGAACACAGAATAGTCCTTTAGTCTCTATGAGCCACAGCATAGTCCTCTAGTCTCTATGGGCCACAGCATAGTCCTTTAGTCTCTATGGAACACAACATAGTCCATTAGTCTCTATGGAACACAGCATAGTCCTTTAGTCTCTATGGAACACAGCATAGTCCTTTAGTCTCTATGGAACACAGCATAGTCCTTTAGTCTCTATGGAACACAGCATAGTCCTTTAGTCTCTATGGACCACGGCATAGTCCTTTAGTCTCTATGGAACACAGCATAGTCCTCTAGTCTCTATGGAACACAGCATAGTCCTTTAGTCTCTATGAGCCACAGCATAGTCCTTTAGTCTCTATGGAACACAACATAGTCCTTTAGTCTCTATGAGCCACAGCATAGTCCTTTAGTCTCTATGGAACACAGCATAGTCATTTAGTCTCTATTGAACACAACATAGTCCTTTAGTCTCTATGGACCACAGCATAGTCCTTTAGTCTCTATGGAACACAGCATAGTCCTTTAGTCTCTATGGAACACAGCATAGTCCTTTAGTCTCTATGGAACACAGCATAGTCCTTTAGTCTCTATAGAACACAGCATAGTCATTTAGTCTCTATTGAACACAACATAGTCCTTTAGTCTCTATGGACCACAGCATAGTCCTTTAGTCTCTATGGAACACAGCATAGTCCTTTAATCTCTATGGTCCACAGCATAGTCCTTTAGTCTCTATGGGCCAGATGGCCGGTTGGTGAGGGCCACAGCATAGTCCTTTAGTCTCTATGGGCCAGATGGCCAGTTGGTGAGGGCCACAGCATAGTCATTTAGTCTCTATGGGCCAGATGGCCAGTTGGTGAGGGCCACAGCATAGTCATTTCGTCTCTATGGGCCAGATGGCCAGTTGGTGAGGGCCACAGCATAGTCGTTTAGTCTCTATGGAACACAGCATAGTCCTTTAGTCTCTATGGAACACAGCATAGTCCTTTAGTCTTTATGGAACACAGCAGAGTCCTTTAGTCTCTATGGAACACAGCATAGTCCTCTAGTCTCTATGGAACACAGCATAGTCCTTTAGTCTCTATGGAACACAGCAGAGTCCTCTAGTCTCTATGGAACACAGCATAGTCCTTTAGTCTCTATGGAACACAGCATAGTCCTTTAGTCTCTATGGAACACAGCATAGTCCTTTAGTCTTTATGGAACACAGCATAGTCGTTTAGTCTCTATGGAACACAGCATAGTCCTTTAGTCTCTATGGAACACAGCATAGTCCTTTAGTCTCTATGGAACACAGCAGAGTCCTTTAGTCTCTATGGAACACAGCAGAGTCCTTTAGTCTCTATGGAACACAGCATAGTCCTCTAGTCTCTATGGAACACAGCATAGTCCTTTAGTCTCTATGGAACACAGCATAGTCCTTTAGTCTCTATGGAACACAGCATAGTCCTTTAGTCTCTATGGAACACAGCATAGTCCTTTAGTCTCTATGGAACACAGCATAGTCCTTTAGTCTTTATGGAACACAGCATAGTCCTTTAGTCTCTATGGGCCACAGCATAGTCGTTTAGTCTCTATGGAACACAGCATAGTCCTTTAGTCTTTATGGAACACAGCATAGTCGTTTAGTCTCTATGGAACACAGCATAGTCCTTTAGTCTCTATGGAACACAGCATAGTCCTTTAGTCTCTATGAGCCACAGCATAGTCCTTTAGTCTCTACGGGCCCTATGGCCAGTTGGTGAGGGCCACAGCATAGTCCTTTAGTCTCTATGGGCCAGATGGCCAGTTGGTGAGGGCCACAGCATAGTCCTTTAGTCTCTATGGGCCAGATGGCCAGTTGGTGAGGGCCACAGCATAGTCCTTTAGTCTCTATGGGCCAGATGGCCAGTTGGTGAGGGCCACAGCATAGTCCTTTAGTCTCTATGGGCCATATGGCCAGTTGGTGAGGGCCACAGCATAGTCCTTTAGTCTCTATGGGCCAGATGGCCAGTTGGTGAGGGCCACAGCATAGTCCTTTAGTCTCTATGGGCCAGATGGCCAGTTGGTGAGGGCCACAGCATGGTCCTTTAGTCTCTATGGGCCAGATGGCCAGTTGGTGAGGGCCACGGCATAGTCCTTTATTCTCTATGGACCATATGGCCAGTTGGTGAGGGCCACAGCAGAGTCCTTTAGTCTCTATGGAACACAGCATAGTCCTTTAGTCTCTATGGGCCAGATGGCCAGTTGGTGAGGGCCACAGCATAGTCCTTTAGTCTCTATGGGCCAGATGGCCAGTTGGTGAGGGCCACAGCATAGTCGTTTAGTCTCTATGGAACACAGCATAGTCCTTTAGTCTCTATGGAACACAGAATAGTCCTTTAGTCTCTATGAGCCACAGCATAGTCCTCTAGTCTCTATGGGCCACAGCATAGTCCTTTAGTCTCTATGGAACACAACATAGTCCATTAGTCTCTATGGAACACAGCATAGTCCTTTAGTCTCTATGGAACACAGCATAGTCCTTTAGTCTCTATGGAACACAGCATAGTCCTTTAGTCTCTATGGAACACAGCATAGTCCTTTAGTCTCTATGGACCACGGCATAGTCCTTTAGTCTCTATGGAACACAGCATAGTCCTCTAGTCTCTATGGAACACAGCATAGTCCTTTAGTCTCTATGAGCCACAGCATAGTCCTTTAGTCTCTATGGAACACAACATAGTCCTTTAGTCTCTATGAGCCACAGCATAGTCCTTTAGTCTCTATGGAACACAGCATAGTCATTTAGTCTCTATTGAACACAACATAGTCCTTTAGTCTCTATGGACCACAGCATAGTCCTTTAGTCTCTATGGAACACAGCATAGTCCTTTAGTCTCTATGGAACACAGCATAGTCCTTTAGTCTCTATGGAACACAGCATAGTCCTTTAGTCTCTATAGAACACAGCATAGTCATTTAGTCTCTATTGAACACAACATAGTCCTTTAGTCTCTATGGACCACAGCATAGTCCTTTAGTCTCTATGGACCACGGCATAGTCCTCTAGTCTCTATGGAACACAGCATAGTCCATTAGTCTCTATGGAACACAGCATAGTCCTCCAGTCTCTATGGAACACAGCATAGTCCTTTAGTCTCTATGGAACACAGCATAGTCCTCTAGTCTCTATGGGCCACAGCATAGTCCTTTAGTCTCTATGGAACACAGCAGAGTCCTTTAGTCTCTATGGGCCACAGCATAGTCCTTTAGTCTCTATGGGCCACAGCATAGTCCTTTAGTCTCTATGGAACACAGCATAGTCCTTTAGTCTCTATGTGCCACAGCATAGTCCTCTAGTCTCTATGAGCCACAGCATAGTCCTCTAGTCTCTATGGGCCACAGCATAGTCCTTTAGTCTCTATGGAACACAGCATAGTCCTTTAGTCTCTATGGGCCACAGCATAGTCCTCTAGTCTCTATGGAACACAGCATAGTCATTTAGTCTCTATGGAACACAGCATAGTCCTTTAGTCTCTATGAGCCACAGCATAGTCCTTTAGTCTCTATGGAACACAGCATAGTCATTTAGTCTCTATTGAACACAACATAGTCCTTTAGTCTCTATGGACCACAGCATAGTCCTTTAGTCTCTATGGAACACAGCATAGTCCATTAGTCTCTATGGAACACAGCATAGTCCTCTAGTCTCTATGGAACACAGCATAGTCCTTTAGTCTCTATGGAACACAGCATAGTCCTTTAGTCTCTATGAGCCACAGCATTGTCCTTTAGTCTCTATGGAACACAGCATAGTCATTTAGTCTCTATTGAACACAACATAGTCCATTAGTCTCTATGGAACACAGCATAGTCATTTAGTCTCTATTGAACACAACATAGTCCTTTAGTCTCTATGGAACACAGCATAGTCCTTTAGTCTCTATGGAACACAGCATAGTCCATTAGTCTCTATGGAACACAGCATAGTCCTTTAGTCTCTATGGAACACAGCGTAGTCCTTTAGTCTCTATGGAACACAGCATAGTCCTTTAGTCTCTATGAGCCACAGCATAGTTGTTTAGTCTCTATGGAACACAGCATAGTCGTTTAGTCTCTATGGAACACAGCATAGTCGTTTAGTCTCTATGGAACACAGCATAGTCCTTTAATCTCTATGGTCCACAGCATAGTCCTTTAGTCTCTATGGAACACAGCATAGTCGTTTAGTCTCTATGGAACACAGCATAGTCCTTTAATCTCTATGGTCCACAGCAGAGTCCTTTAGTCTCTATGGAACACAGCATAGTCGTTTAGTCTCTATGGAACACAGCATAGTCATTTAGTCTCTATGGAACACAGCATAGTCCTTTAGTCTCTATGGAACACAGCATAGTCCTTTAATCTCTATGGTCCACAGCATAGTCCTTTAGTCTCTATGGGCCAGATGGCCGGTTGGTGAGGGCCACAGCATAGTCCTTTAGTCTCTATGGGCCAGATGGCCAGTTGGTGAGGGCCACAGCATAGTCATTTAGTCTCTATGGGCCAGATGGCCAGTTGGTGAGGGCCACAGCATAGTCATTTCGTCTCTATGGGCCAGATGGCCAGTTGGTGAGGGCCACAGCATAGTCGTTTAGTCTCTATGGAACACAGCATAGTCCTTTAGTCTCTATGGAACACAGCATAGTCCTTTAGTCTTTATGGAACACAGCAGAGTCCTTTAGTCTCTATGGAACACAGCATAGTCCTCTAGTCTCTATGGAACACAGCATAGTCCTTTAGTCTCTATGGAACACAGCAGAGTCCTCTAGTCTCTATGGAACACAGCATAGTCCTTTAGTCTCTATGGAACACAGCATAGTCCTTTAGTCTCTATGGAACACAGCATAGTCCTTTAGTCTTTATGGAACACAGCATAGTCGTTTAGTCTCTATGGAACACAGCATAGTCCTTTAGTCTCTATGGAACACAGCAGAGTCCTTTAGTCTCTATGGAACACAGCAGAGTCCTTTAGTCTCTATGGAACACAGCATAGTCCTCTAGTCTCTATGGAACACAGCATAGTCCTTTAGTCTCTATGGAACACAGCATAGTCCTTTAGTCTCTATGGAACACAGCATAGTCCTTTAGTCTTTATGGAACACAGCATAGTCGTTTAGTCTCTATGGAACACAGCATAGTCCTTTAGTCTCTATGGAACACAGCATAGTCCTTTAGTCTCTATGAGCCACAGCATAGTCCTTTAGTCTCTATGGAAAACAGCAGAGTCATTTAGTCTCTATGGAACACAGCAGAGTCATTTAGTCTCTATGGAACACAGCAGAGTCCTTTAGTCTCTATGGTCCACAGCAGAGTCCTTTAGTCTCTATGGAACACAGCATAGTCATTTAGTCTCTATGGAACACAGCATAGTCCTCTAGTCTCTATGGAACACAGCAGAGTCCTTTAGTCTCTATGGTCCAGACGGGGAAAGAAACTGTTCAGATGGACGTCTATAACATCCAATCACAGACTCCCCAGATGAGGCTCATGATTTATAAGTTATATACCTCTTAATATGTACATATATTGTCTTTATTTAAACCAAGGTAGTTTGAGTTAGTAGTGATGAAGTTGCAACTGTCAGCTGCTGTAAACCTGTGACAGTATTCATCGGAGAGCTGATCTCAGATCAGTTTAGCTGTTTAGTTTTTTTATATCATAACGATACTGCTGCAAACCTGTAACAGTTTTCATAGGAGAGCTGATCTCGGGTCAGTTTAGCTTTTTATATCATAATGATTCTGTTGTGAAGTCTGGTTACAGCAGGTGTTTACTGCCATCTAGTGGAAAATATTTTAGTTTTATTTAACTTTTTTTTTAACTTGGCCAATTGTGCGCCACCCTATGGGACTCCCAATCATGCAGCCTGGATTCTAACCAGGTACTGCAGTGACGCAAGAGGCGAGACTCTGCCCCACTCGGGAGGCGGCTGAGCTGAAACAGAAAGTAAAGCTGTTATTTTGTACAGGATCCTTGTGGAGATGACAGGACCCCCCACTGTGGTAAAGGTTGCTGAGAGAGATACCAGGACCCCCCCACTGTGGTAATGGTTGCTGAGAGAGATACCTGGACCCCCCCCAACACTGTGGTAAAGGTTGCTGAGAGAGATACCAGGACCCCCCCACTGTGGTAATGGTTGCTGAGAGAGATACCTGGACCCCCCACTGTGGTAATGGTTGCTGAGAGAGATACCTGGACCCCCCACTGTGGTAAAGGTTGCTGAGAGAGATACCTGGACCCCCCACTGTGGTAAAGGTTGCTGAGAGAGATACCTGGACCCCCACTGTGGTAAAGGTTGCTGAGAGAGATACCTGGACCCCCCACTGTGGTAAAGGTTGCTGAGAGAGATACCAGGACCCCCCCCCAACACTGTGGTAATGGTTGCTGAGAGAGATACCTGGACCCCCCACTGTGGTAAAGGTTGCTGAGAGAGATACCTGGACCCCCCACTGTGGTAAAGGTTGCTGAGAGAGATACCTGGACCCCCCACTGTGGTAAAGGTTGCTGAGAGAGATACCTGGACACGCCTGTCGCACTGCAGTTCCTGATCCAGAAGAAGATGGGGTCTCACCAGGTCCGGTGGTGCAGTGTGGCCCTCCTCTGCGTTAGCACAGGAGTGCTAATAAGAACAGGAGGTTGTCCTCTTGTGGGAAAACTGGGACATGTCCCAAGCCAAAGGGGACATCACCGGCCCAGAGTAGTGGCCCAGAAGTAGATGGTAATGACAGAAGGAGTCCCAAGCCAAAGGGGACATCACCGGCCCAGAGTAGTGGCCCAGAAGTAGATGGTAATGACAGAAGGAGTCCTGAGTCAAAGGGGCCATCACCGGCCCAGAGTAGTGGCCCAGAAGTAGATGATAATGACAGAAGGAGTCCTGAGCCAAAGGGGACATCACCGGCCCAGAGTAGTGGCCCAGAAGTAGATGGTAATGACATATGGAGTCCTGAGCCAAAGGAACTAACACAGGCCTCTAGTAATGGCCCAGAAGTAGATGATCATCGTAGAAGGACAGCCCTGCTGGAACCTCACAAACATGAGGACAATTTGTTCTTATCTAAAGCAGAAATGGTTGCCAACCTGCCCTCCAAAGAAAAGGACTGTTGGGTGTGTGGGATGGGTCCGGTTAAGGTAGGGGCAGGCTTGCCCCTTATGGGAGTCCCAATCGGAGTGAACTTTACTATAGCATTGACAGGAAAAATACCTTTTTATACTATGACCAACAATGTTAAGGTATATAATCAACCCAATGTATCCTATTACTTGAGGCCTGGTAATGTCTCAATCCCGCCCATTTCAGTGGCTGGGGTGATGACTGCCCCTTGGTGTATTAGAGGATATGGAGATCACCATTTGGGTGAATTGAAATGTAATTGTACTATGAATCGTAATGGATCAAATGCTTGCAATTTAACAGTAATACAGGAGAATGGTCAGGCAGATAAGGAACCATTTAAAATGTGGGTTGACAAACATAGCACAACTCTGAGAGGAGCCCCAAATGGCACCTATTGGCTGTGTGGTAAGATGGCTTACTATAGCCTGCCCTCGAACTGGGGAGGTACTTGTACTGTTGGGTTTGTGGTGACAGCTATGAGAACCGTTCCAAATAATCAGAGGGATCTGATGGCTCTGTTTAGAGACTACAAACTTCCTGGAATGAGGAGAGATAACGTCACTCACGCTGATGTCACTCACGCTCAGATACCTGCCTCCAGGTTCTTTGGTGTGTTTTTCTCTGGGTATGGAGTTGTATGTGCCCTAGACCAAATCCATGACATCTCTAGACACATAGAGAACATTGGCAATGCTAGTAGAAATGCCCTGGAACAATTGAATGGGGAACTAAAAAAATTGCTTAAGTTAGCTCTGCAAAACAAAGAGACTCTTGATTATCTTCTGGCAGGTCAAGGGGGCACTTGTGCAATCATTGGGGATGACTGTTGTATTTTTGTTCTCCCAGATCACTCTTCTAATGTGACTGATCTTGCAGAATATATTGCCACTGCGGCTTAGAAAAATCCGCCCAAACCAGAGTGGATGCTTGCAACTTGGTTGGAATCACTGTTTGGAAGTTGGGTTGCAGCGGTGGCTGGGCTGCAGCTTGTGTTTTATGCTTGGTTTGCATGATTATTATTAACTATATATTATTATGTTTTATGCTTGGTTTGCCTGATTATTATTAACTATATATTATTATGTTTTATGCTTGGTTTAACTGATTATTATTAACTATATATTATTATGTTTTATGCTTGGTTTGCCTGATTATTATTAACTATATATTATTATGTTTTATGCTTGGGTTGCATGATTATTATTAACTATATATTATTATGTTTTATGCTTGGTTTGCCTGATTATTATTAACTATATATTATTATGTTTTATGCTTGGTTTAACTGATTATTATTAACTATATATTATTGTGTTTTATGCTTGGGTTGCATGATTATTATTAACTATATATGATTATGTTTTATGCTTGGTTTGCATGATTATTATTAACTATATATGATTATGTTTTATGCTTGGTTTGCCTGATTATTATTAACTATATATTATTGTGTTTTATGCTTGGTTTGCATGATTATTATTAACTATATATTATTATGTTTTATGCTTGGTTTGCCTGATTATTATTAACTATATATTATTATGTTTTATGCTTGGTTTGCCTGATTATTATTAACTATATATTATTATGTTTTATGCTTGGTTTGCCTGATTATTATTAACTATATATTATTGTGTTTTATGCTTGGTTTGCATGATTATTATTAACTATATATTATTATGTTTTATGCTTGGTTTGCCTGATTATTATTAACTATATATGATTATGTTTTATGCTTGGTTTGCCTGATTATTATTAACTATATATTATTGTGTTTTATGCTTGGTTTGCATGATTATTATTAACTATATATTATTATGTTTTATGCCTGGTTTGCCTGATTATTATTAACTATATATTATTATGTTTTATGCTTGGTTTGCCTGATTATTATTAACTATATATTATTATGTTTTATGCTTGGTTTGCCTGATTATTATTAACTATATATTATTGTGTTTTATGCTTGGTTTAACTGATTATTATTAACTATATATTATTGTGTTTTATGCTTGGTTTGCATGATTATTATTAACTATATATTATTATGTTTTATGCTTGGTTTGCATGATTATTATTAACTATATATTATTATGTTTTATGCTTGGTTTGCCTGATTATTATTAACTATATATTATTATGTTTTATGCTTGGTTTGCCTGATTATTATTAACCATATATTATTATGTTTTATGCTTGGGTTGCAAGATTATTATTAACTATATATTATTATGTTTTATGCTTGGTTTGCCTGATTATTATTAACTATATATTATTATGTTTTATGCTTGGTTTGCCTGATTATTATTAACTATATATTATTGTGTTTTATGCTTGGGTTGCATGATTATTATTAACTATATATTATTGTGTTTTATGCTTGGTTTGCATGATTATTATTAACTATATATTATTATGTTTTATGCTTGGTTTGCCTGATTATTATTAACTATATATTATTATGTTTTATGCTTGGTTTGCCTGATTATTATTAACTATATATTATTGTGTTTTATGCTTGGTTTGCATGATTATTATTAACTATATATTATTATGTTTTATGCTTGGTTTGCCTGATTATTATTAACTATATATTATTATGTTTTATGCTTGGTTTGCCTGATTATTATTAACTATATATTATTATGTTTTATGCTTGGGTTGCATGATTATTATTAACTATATATTATTATGTTTTATGCTTGGTTTGCCTGATTATTATTAACTATATATTATTATGTTTTATGCTTGGTTTGCCTGATTATTATTAACTATATATTATTGTGTTTTATGCTTGGTTTGCATGATTATTATTAACTATATATTATTATGTTTTATGCTTGGTTTGCATGATTATTATTAACTATATATTATTATGTTTTATGCTTGGTTTGCCTGATTATTATTAACTATATATTATTATGTTTTATGCTTGGTTTGCCTGATTATTATTAACCATATATTATTATGTTTTATGCTTGGGTTGCATGATTATTATTAACTATATATTATTATGTTTTATGCTTGGTTTGCCTGATTATTATTAGCTATATATTATTATGTTTTATGCTTGGTTTGCCTGATTATTATTAACTATATATTATTGTGTTTTATGCTTGGGTTGCATGATTATTAATAACTATATATTATTGTGTTTTATGCTTGGTTTGCATGATTATTATTAACTATATATTATTATGTTTTATGCTTGGTTTGCCTGATTATTATTAACTATATATTATTATGTTTTATGCTTGGTTTGCCTGATTATTATTAACTATATATTATTGTGTTTTATGCTTGGTTTGCATGATTATTATTAACTATATATTATTATGTTTTATGCTTGGTTTAACTGATTATTATTAACTATATATTATTGTGTTTTATGCTTGGGTTGCATGATTATTATTAACTATATATTATTATGTTTTATGCTTGGTTTGCATGATTATTATTAACTATATATGATTATGTTTTATGCTTGCTTTTCCTGATTATTATTAACTATATATTATTGTGTTTTATGCTTGGTTTGCATGATTATTATTAACTATATATTATTATGTTTTATGCTTGGTTTGCCTGATTATTATTAACTATATATTATTATGTTTTATGCTTGGTTTGCCTGATTATTATTAACTATATATTATTATGTTTTATGCTTGGTTTGCCTGATTATTATTAACTATATATTATTATGTTTTATGCTTGGGTTGCATGATTATTATTAACTATATATTATTATGTTTTATGCTTGGTTTGCCTGATTATTATTAACTATATATTATTATGTTTTATGCTTGGTTTAACTGATTATTATTAACTATATATTATTGTGTTTTATGCTTGGTTTGCATGATTATTATTAACTATATATTATTATGTTTTATGCTTGGTTTGCATGATTATTATTAACTATATATTATTATGTTTTATGCTTGGTTTGCCTGATTATTATTAACTATATATTATTATGTTTTATGCTTGGTTTGCCTGATTATTATTAACCATATATTATTATGTTTTATGCTTGGGTTGCATGATTATTATTAACTATATATTATTATGTTTTATGCTTGGTTTGCCTGATTATTATTAACTATATATTATTATGTTTTATGCTTGGTTTAACTGATTATTATTAACTATATATTATTGTGTTTTATGCTTGGGTTGCATGATTATTATTAACTATATATTATTGTATTTTATGCTTGGTTTGCATGATTATTATTAACTATATATTATTATGTTTTATGCTTGGTTTGCCTGATTATTATTAACTATATATTATTATGTTTTATGCTTGGTTTGCCTGATTATTATTAACTATATATTATTGTGTTTTATGCTTGGGTTGCATGATTATTAATAACTATATATTATTGTGTTTTATGCTTGGTTTGCATGATTATTATTAACTATATATTATTATGTTTTATGCTTGGTTTGCCTGATTATTATTAACTATATATTATTATGTTTTATGCTTGGTTTAACTGATTATTATTAACTATATATTATTGTGTTTTATGCTTGGGTTGCATGATTATTATTAACTATATATTATTATGTTTTATGCTTGGTTTGCATGATTATTATTAACTATATATGATTATGTTTTATGCTTGCTTTGCCTGATTATTATTAACTATATATTATTGTGTTTTATGCTTGGTTTGCATGATTATTATTAACTATATATTATTATGTTTTATGCTTGGTTTGCCTGATTATTATTAACTATATATTATTATGTTTTATGCTTGGTTTGCCTGATTATTATTAACTATATATTATTATGTTTTATGCTTGGTTTGCCTGATTATTATTAACTATATATCATTATGTTTTATGCTTGGGTTGCATGATTATTATTAACTATATATTATTATGTTTTATGCTTGGTTTGCCTGATTATTATTAACTATATATTATTATGTTTTATGCTTGGTTTAACTGATTATTATTAACTATATATTATTGTGTTTTATGCTTGGTTTGCATGATTATTATTAACTATATATTATTATGTTTTATGCTTGGTTTGCATGATTATTATTAACTATATATTATTATGTTTTATGCTTGGTTTGCCTGATTATTATTAACTATATATTATTATGTTTTATGCTTGGTTTGCCTGATTATTATTAACCATATATTATTATGTTTTATGCTTGGGTTGCATGATTATTATTAACTATATATTATTATGTTTTATGCTTGGTTTGCCTGATTATTATTAACTATATATTATTATGTTTTATGCTTGGTTTAACTGATTATTATTAACTATATATTATTGTGTTTTATGCTTGGGTTGCATGATTATTATTAACTATATATTATTGTATTTTATGCTTGGTTTGCATGATTATTATTAACTATATATTATTATGTTTTATGCTTGGTTTGCCTGATTATTATTAACTATATATTATTATGTTTTATGCTTGGTTTGCCTGATTATTATTAACTATATATTATTATGTTTTATGCTTGGTTTAACTGATTATTATTAACTATATATTATTATGTTTTATGCTTGGTTTGCCTGATTATTATTAACTATATATTATTATGTTTTATGCTTGGGTTGCATGATTATTATTAACTATATATTATTATGTTTTATGCTTGGTTTGCCTGATTATTATTAACTATATATTATTATGTTTTATGCTTGGTTTAACTGATTATTATTAACTATATATTATTGTGTTTTATGCTTGGGTTGCATGATTATTAACTATATATTATTGTGTTTTATGCTTGGGTTGCATGATTATTATTAACTATATATTATTATGTTTTATGCTTGGTTTGCATGATTATTATTAACTATATATGATTATGTTTTATGCTTGCTTTGCCTGATTATTATTAACTATATATTATTGTGTTTTATGCTTGGTTTGCATGATTATTATTAACTATATATTATTATGTTTTATGCTTGGTTTGCCTGATTATTATTAACTATATATTATTATGTTTTATGCTTGGTTTGCCTGATTATTATTAACTATATATTATTATGTTTTATGCTTGGTTTGCCTGATTATTATTAACTATATATCATTATGTTTTATGCTTGGGTTGCATGATTATTATTAACTATATATTATTATGTTTTATGCTTGGTTTGCCTGATTATTATTAACTATATATTATTATGTTTTATGCTTGGTTTAACTGATTATTATTAACTATATATTATTGTGTTTTATGCTTGGTTTGCATGATTATTATTAACTATATATTATTATGTTTTATGCTTGGTTTGCATGATTATTATTAACTATATATTATTATGTTTTATGCTTGGTTTGCCTGATTATTATTAACTATATATTATTATGTTTTATGCTTGGTTTGCCTGATTATTATTAACCATATATTATTATGTTTTATGCTTGGGTTGCATGATTATTATTAACTATATATTATTATGTTTTATGCTTGGTTTGCCTGATTATTATTAACTATATATTATTATGTTTTATGCTTGGTTTAACTGATTATTATTAACTATATATTATTGTGTTTTATGCTTGGGTTGCATGATTATTATTAACTATATATTATTGTATTTTATGCTTGGTTTGCATGATTATTATTAACTATATATTATTATGTTTTATGCTTGGTTTGCCTGATTATTATTAACTATATATTATTATGTTTTATGCTTGGTTTGCCTGATTATTATTAACTATATATTATTATGTTTTATGCTTGGTTTAACTGATTATTATTAACTATATATTATTATGTTTTATGCTTGGTTTGCCTGATTATTATTAACTATATATTATTATGTTTTATGCTTGGGTTGCATGATTATTATTAACTATATATTATTATGTTTTATGCTTGGTTTGCCTGATTATTATTAACTATATATTATTATGTTTTATGCTTGGTTTAACTGATTATTATTAACTATATATTATTGTGTTTTATGCTTGGGTTGCATGATTATTAACTATATATTATTATGTTTTATGCTTGGTTTAACTGATTATTATTAACTATATATTATTGTGTTTTATGCTTGGTTTGCATGATTATTATTAACTATATATGATTATGTTTTATGCTTGGTTTGCCTGATTATTATTAACTATATATGATTATTTTTTATGCTTGGTTTGCCTGATTATTATTAACTATATATTATTATGTTTTATGCTTGGTTTGCCTGATTATTATTAACTATATATTATTGTGTTTTATGCTTGGTTTGCATGATTATTATTAACTATATATTATTATGTTTTATGCTTGGTTTGCCTGATTATTATTAACCATATATTATTATGTTTTATGCTTGGGTTGCATGATTATTATTAACTATATATTATTATGTTTTATGCTTGGTTTGCCTGATTATTATTAACTATATATTATTATGTTTTATGCTTGGTTTAACTGATTATTATTAACTATATATTATTATGTTTTATGCTTGGGTTGCATGATTATTATTAACTATATATTATTATGTTTTATGCTTGGTTTGCCTGATTATTATTAACTATATATTATTATGTTTTATGCTTGGTTTAACTGATTATTATTAACTATATATTATTGTGTTTTATGCTTGGTTTGCATGATTATTATTAACTATATATTATTATGTTTTATGCTTGGTTTGCATGATTATTATTAACTATATATTATTATGTTTTATGCTTGGTTTGCCTGATTATTATTAACTATATATTATTATGTTTTATGCTTGGTTTGCCTGATTATTATTAACCATATATTATTATGTTTTATGCTTGGGTTGCATGATTATTATTAACTATATATTATTATGTTTTATGCTTGGTTTGCCTGATTATTATTAACTATATATTATTATGTTTTATGCTTGGTTTAACTGATTATTATTAACTATATATTATTGTGTTTTATGCTTGGGTTGCATGATTATTATTAACTATATATTATTGTATTTTATGCTTGGTTTGCATGATTATTATTAACTATATATTATTATGTTTTATGCTTGGTTTGCCTGATTATTATTAACTATATATTATTATGTTTTATGCTTGGTTTGCCTGATTATTATTAACTATATATTATTATGTTTTATGCTTGGTTTAACTGATTATTATTAACTATATATTATTATGTTTTATGCTTGGTTTGCCTGATTATTATTAACTATATATTATTATGTTTTATGCTTGGGTTGCATGATTATTATTAACTATATATTATTATGTTTTATGCTTGGTTTGCCTGATTATTATTAACTATATATTATTATGTTTTATGCTTGGTTTAACTGATTATTATTAACTATATATTATTGTGTTTTATGCTTGGGTTGCATGATTATTAACTATATATTATTATGTTTTATGCTTGGTTTAACTGATTATTATTAACTATATATTATTGTGTTTTATGCTTGGTTTGCATGATTATTATTAACTATATATGATTATGTTTTATGCTTGGTTTGCCTGATTATTATTAACTATATATGATTATTTTTTATGCTTGGTTTGCCTGATTATTATTAACTATATATTATTATGTTTTATGCTTGGTTTGCCTGATTATTATTAACTATATATTATTATGTTTTATGCTTGGTTTGCCTGATTATTATTAACCATATATTATTATGTTTTATGCTTGGGTTGCATGATTATTATTAACTATATATTATTATGTTTTATGCTTGGTTTGCCTGATTATTATTAACTATATATTATTATGTTTTATGCTTGGTTTAACTGATTATTATTAACTATATATTATTATGTTTTATGCTTGGTTTGCCTGATTATTATTAACTATATATTATTATGTTTTATGCTTGGGTTGCATGATTATTATTAACTATATATTATTATGTTTTATGCTTGGTTTGCCTGATTATTATTAACTATATATTATTATGTTTTATGCTTGGTTTAACTGATTATTATTAACTATATATTATTGTGTTTTATGCTTGGGTTGCATGATTATTAACTATATATTATTATGTTTTATGCTTGGTTTAACTGATTATTATTAACTATATATTATTGTGTTTTATGCTTGGTTTGCATGATTATTATTAACTATATATGATTATGTTTTATGCTTGGTTTGCCTGATTATTATTAACTATATATGATTATGTTTTATGCTTGGTTTGCCTGATTATTATTAACTATATATTATTATGTTTTATGCTTGGTTTGCCTGATTATTATTAACTATATATTATTGTGTTTTATGCTTGGTTTGCATGATTATTATTAACTATATATTATTATGTTTTATGCTTGGTTTGCCTGATTATTATTAACTATATATTATTATGTTTTATGCTTGGTTTAACTGATTATTATTAACTATATATTATTGTGTTTTATTCTTGGGTTGCATGATTATTATTAACTATATATTATTATGTTTTATGCTTGGTTTGCATGATTATTATTAACTATATATTATTGTGTTTTATGCTTGGTTTGCCTGATTATTATTAACTATATATTATTATGTTTTATGCTTGGTTTGCATGATTATTATTAACTATATATTATTATGTTTTATGCTTGGTTTAACTGATTATTATTAACTATATATTATTGTGTTTTATTCTTGGGTTGCATGATTATTATTAACTATATATTATTATGTTTTATGCTTGGTTTGCCTGATTGTTATTAACTATATATTATTGTGTTTTATGCTTGGTTTGCCTGATTATTATTAACTATATATTATTATGTTTTATGCTTGGTTTGCATGATTATTATTAACTATATATTATTATGTTTTATGCTTGGTTTGCATGATTATCATTAACTGTCGGGCTGTATCACCGCCTGGTACGGCAACTGCTCCGCCCACAACCGTAAGGCTCTCCATAGGGTGGTGAAGTCTGCACAACGCATCACCAGGGGCAAACTACCTGTCCTCCAGGACACCTACACCACTCCAGGACACCTACACCACCTCCAGTACACCTACACCACAGGAAGGCCATAAAGATCATCAAGGACAACAACGACCCGAGCCACTGCCTGTTCACCCCGCTATCATCCAGAAGGCGAGGTCAGTACAGGTGCATCAAAGCAGGGACCGAGAGACTGAAAAACAGCTTCTATCTCAAGGCCATCAGACTGTTAAACAGCCACCACTAACATTGAGTGGCTGCTGCCAACACACTGACTCAACTACAGCCAATTTAATAATGGGAATTGATGGGAATTGATGTAAAATATATCACTAGCCACTTTAAGCAATGCGCTTTAATATAATGTTTACATACCCTTCATTACTCATCTCATATGTATACGTATATACTGTACTCTATATCATCTACTGCATCTTTATGTAAACATGTATCACTAGCCACTTTAACTATGCCACTTTGTTTATATACTCATCTCATATGTATATACTGTGCTCGATACCATCTACTGCATCTTGCCTATGCCGCTCTGTACCATCACTCATTCATATATCTTTATGTACATATTCTTTATCCCTTTACACTTGTGTGTATAAGGTAGTAGTTTTGGAATTGTTAGTTAGATTACTCGTTGGTTATTACTGCATTGTCGGAACTAGAAGCACAAGCATTTTGCTCCACTCGCATTAATATCTGCTAACCATGTGTATGTGACAAATACATTTGATTTGATTTGATATTGTCCTGCCAATAGCCCTGCTAACAGGCAAGTCTATTGGTCTGCTAATAGACAATTTGATTGCTCTGCTAACAGCTCTGCTAATAGACAATTATATTGTTCTGCCAATAGCCCTGCTAATAGACACATCTATTGTTATGCTAATGGACCTGCTAATATACATGGCTATTGTTATGCTAAAACCCCTGCTAATAGACAAGTCCATTGTTCAGCTAATAGCCCTGCTAATAGACAAGTCTACTGTTCTGCTAACAGTCCTGCTAATAGCCAAGTCTATTGTTCTGCTAATAGCCCTGCTAATAGACAAGTCTATTGTTCTGCTAATAGTCATAATGGATCTGTACTAGTATTTTCCAGTAAGCAACTTTACCTTCATTGGACAATCTTGTTCCAATATTTCTGTAATTCAGTGATATTGATTCCCATAGTAATTAATTATGTATCCATAACGAAATATACAGCTGCATTTTGAAAGAATATTTGTATCATTATCTTATTTAGGAAAGCATAAAGATGCTGATGAAGAAATACAGTACAGCTTTAAAGGACATTTTGCGGTTGCATGAGGTCACCCACACGCTCTTTAAACATCAGGATAATGTAGCATTTCAAGCATTTTGAAGATAGAATCCGACTCCATTTGGTTACTTGGCTGCAGTCTGACAAGTAAACACAGCCTGCAGTACATACTGTAGAAACACAGCCTACAGTACATACTGTAGTAAACACAGCCTACAGTATATACTGTAGTAAACACAGCCTACAGTACATACTGTAGTAAACACAGCCTACAGTACATACTGTAGTAAACACAGCCTACAGTACATACTGTAGTAAACACAGCCTACAGTACATACTGTAGTAAACACAGCCTACAGTACATACTGTAGAAACAGCCTGCAGTACATACTGTAGTAAACACAGCCTACAGTACATACTGTAGAAACAGCCTGCAGTACATACTGTAGTAAACACAGCCTACAGTACATACTGTAGTAAACACAGCCTACAGTACATACTGTAGTAAACACAGTATACAGTACATACTGTAGTAAACACAGTCAACAGTACATACTGTAGTAAACACAGCCTACAGTACATACTGTAGTAAACACAGCCTACAGTACATATTGTAGTAAACACAGCCTACAGTACATACTGTAGTAAACATAGTCTACAGTACATACTGTAGTAAACACAGTCTACAGTATATACTCCAGTAAACACAGCCTACAGTACATGCTGTAGTAAACACAGCCTACAGTACATGCTGTAGTAAACACAGCCTACAGCACATACTGTAGTAAACACAGCCTACAGCACATACTGTAGTAAACATAGCCTACAGTACATACTGTAGTAAACACAGCCTACAGTACATACTGTAGTAAACACAGCCTACAGTACATACTGTAGTAAACACAGCCTACAGTACATACTGTATTAAACACAGCCTACAGCACATACTGTAGTAAACACAGCCTACAGTACATATTGTAGTAAACACAGCCTACAGAACATACTGTAGTAAACACAACCTACAGTACATACTGTAGTAAACACAGCCTGCAGTACATACTATAGTAAACACAGCCTACAGTACATACTCTAGTAAACACAGCCTACAGTACATACTGTAGTAAACACAGCCTACAGTACATACTGTAGAAAAAGCCTGCAGTACATACTGTAGTAAACACAGCCTACAGTACATACTGTAGAAACAGCCTGCAGTACATACTGTAGTAAACACAGCCTACAGTACATACTGTAGTAAACACAGCCTACAGTACATACTGTAGTAAACACAGCCTACAGTACATACTGTAGTAAACACAGCCTGCAGTACATACTATAGTAAACACAGCCTACAGTACATACTCTAGTAAACACAGCCTACAGTACATACTATAGTAAACACAGCCTACAGTACATACTGTAGTAAACACAGCCTACAGTACATACTGTAGAAAAAGCCTGCAGTACATACTGTAGTAAACACAGCCTACAGTACATACTGTAGAAACAGCCTGCAGTACATACTGTAGTAAACACAGCCTACAGTACATACTGTAGTAAACACAGCCTACAGTACATACTGTAGTAAACACAGCCTACAGTACATACTGTAGTAAACACAGCCTGCAGTACATACTATAGTAAACACAGCCTACAGTACATACTCTAGTAAACACAGCCTACAGTACATACTGTAGTAAACACAGCCTACAGTACATACTGTAGAAAAAGCCTGCAGTATATACTGTAGTAAACACAGCCTACAGTACATACTGTAGAAACAGCCTGCAGTACATACTGTAGTAAACACAGCCTACAGTACATACTGTAGTAAACACAGCCTACAGTACATACTGTAGTAAACACAGCCTACAGTACATACTGTAGTAAACACAGCCTACAGTACATACTGTAGTAAACACAGCCTACAGTACATACTGTATTAAACACAGCCTGCAGTACATACTGTAGTAAACACAGCCTACAGTACATACTGTAGTAAACACAGTCTACAGTGCATACTGTAGTAAACACAGTCTACAGTACATACTGTAGTAAACACAGTCTACAGTACATACTGTAGTAAACACAACCTACAGTACATACTGTAGTAAACACAGCCTACAGTACATACTGTAGTAAACACAGCCTACAGTACATACTGTAGAAACAGACTGCAGTACATACTGTAGTAAACACAGCCTACAGTACATACACAGCCTACAGTACATACTGTAGTAAACACAGCCTACAGTACATACTGTAGAAAAAGCCTGCAGTACATACTGTAGTAAACACAGCCTACAGTACATACTGTAGAAACAGCCTGCAGTACATACTGTAGTAAACACAGCCTACAGTACATACTGTAGTAAACACAGCCTACAGTACATACTGTAGTAAACACAGCCTACAGTACATACTGTAGTAAACACAGCCTACAGTACATACTGTAGTAAACACAGCCTACAGTACATACTGTAGTAAACACAGCCTGCAGTACATACTATAGTGAGCACAGCCTACAGTACATACTGTAGTGAGCACAGCCTACAGTACATACTCTATAAACATGCCAGTACCGCCTGGCTCTGGACCAACGCATCAGCTGTCTCCTGTATTTCCAATGAGAATTTTCAAGCCGTCAATTCACTGATGAATGAAGATTATGAGCGATCAGCAAAGTCCATCTGTAATCTGTATGGCATCATGGCACATCAACATCACTCTCAGTCAGAAGACAGTAGAAGAAACTGGAGTGGACTCATGGAAAGGCTCAGTAAGATATGTTACATATATGTATATATGTTTCAATGGGCATGTACCATCATGAACATGGCATGGTCAAAAATCCTGCAGAAATGCAAAATTGACTGGCCCGATGAACTCGGAATGGCCGGGCAATGATAGCTGTTCCCTTCCGTCACTCGTTGTGTTGATTTCATCATGTCCGTTTGGTGATGTTTTTTCACTATAGAATCATATTGCAAGTGCACGTGCCTTTGCAGGATGTTTCAATGGGCATGTACATCACGAATTTGGCATGGTCAAAAGTCAAACTATACTTTGCTCAAACTAAACTTTTGTCAACTTTTATTATCATGCTTTTTATTTTTTTTACTTTTGCATAAGGCACATGTTTTGTCCATTTGCAATATGATTTCATAGGAAGTCAAAAGTCAATTTTTGGGGGGCCAAATGCCAAAATAAAAATGACATGCTCAAAAATACTGCAGAATTGCAAAATTGACTGACCTGATGAACACAGGATGGCCGGGCAGTGATAGTTGTTCCTTTCCGTCACTCGTTGTGTTGATTTCATCATGTCCGTTTGGTGATGTTTTTTCACTATATAATCATATTGCAAATGCACGTGCATTTGCAATATGTTTCAATGGGAATTACCATCACAAATTTGGCATGCTCAAAAGTCAAACTATACTTTGCTCAAACTATACTTTTGACAATTTTATTATCATTTTTTTCCCACTTGTGCATAACGCATATGTTTGTCCATTTGCAATATGATTTCATAGGAAGTCAAAAGTCAAAGTCAAAAGTCACTCTTTTTGGGGCCAAATGCCATAAGAAATTTGACATGCTAAAAAATCCTTTAGAATGGGCATTCGTGATTCGTGATGGGCATATACCATCACAAATTTGGCATGGTCACAAATCCTGCAGGAATGCAAAATTGACTGGACTGATGAACACAGGATGGCTTGGCAGTGATAGTTGCTCCTTTCCATCGCTCGTTGTGTTGACTTCATAATGTCCATTTGGTGATGTTTTTTCACTATAGAATCATATTGCAAGTGCACGTACCTTTGCAATATGTTTCAATGGGCATGTACCATCACGAATTTGGCATGCTCAAAAGGCAAACTATACTTTGCTCAAACTAGACTTTTTTTCAACTTTTATTATCGTATTTTTTATTTTTTTTACTTGTGCATAAGGCAGATGTTTTGTCCATTTGCAATATGATTTCATAGGATGTCAAAAGTCAATTTTTTGTGGGCCAAATGCCAAAAGAAATTTGACATGCTCAAAAATCTTTTAGAAATGCAAAATTGACTGACCCGATGAACTCGGAATGGCCGGGCAATGATAGCTGTTCCCTTCCATCACTCGTTGTGTTGATTTCATCATGTCCGTTTGGTGTTGTTTTTTCACTATAGAATCATATTGCAAGTGCACGTGCCTTTGCAGGATGTTTCAATGGGCATGTACATCACGAATTTGGCATGGTCAAAAGTCAAACTATACTTTGCTCAAACTAAACTTTTGTCAACTTTTATTATCATGCTTTTTATTTTTTTTACTTTTGCATAAGGCACATGTTTTGTCCATTTGCAATATGATTTCATAGGAAGTCAAAAGTCAATTTTTGGGGGGCCAAATGCCAAAATAAAAATGACATGCTCAAAAATACTGCAGAATTGCAAAATTGACTGACCTGATGAACACAGGATGGCCAGGCAGTGATAGTTGTTCCTTTCCGTCACTCGTTGTGTTGATTTCATCATGTCCGTTTGGTGATGTTTTTTCACTATATAATCATATTGCAAATGCACGTGCATTTGCAATATGTTTCAATGGGAATTACCATCACAAATTTGGCATGCTCAAAAGTCAAACTATACTTTGCTCAAACTATACTTTTGACAATGTTATTATCATTTTTTTCCCACTTGTGCATAACGCATATGTTTGTCCATTTGCAATATGATTTCATAGGAAGTCAAAAGTCAAAGTCAAAAGTCACTCTTTTTGGGGCCAAATGCCATAAGAAATTTGACATGCTAAAAAATCCTTTAGAATGGGCATTCGTGATTCGTGATGGGCATGTACCATCACAAATTTGGCATGGTCAAAAATCCTGCAGGAATGCAAAATTGACTGGACTGATGAACACATTGATGGCTTGGCAGTGATAGTTGCTCCTTTCCATCGCTCGTTGTGTTGACTTCATAATGTCCATTTGGTGATGTTTTTTCACTATAGAATCATATTGCAAGTGCACGTGCCTTTGCAATATGTTTCAATGGGCATGTACCATCACGAATTTGGCATGCTCAAAAGGCAAACTATACTTTGCTCAAACTAGACTTTTTTTCAACTTTTATTATCGTATTTTTTATTTTTTTTACTTGTGCATAAGGCAGATGTTTTGTCCATTTGCAATATGATTTCATAGGATGTCAAAAGTCAATTTTTTGTGGGCCAAATGCCAAAAGAAATTTGACATGCTCAAAAATCTTTTAGAAATGCAAAATTGACTGACCCGATGAACTCGGAATGGCCGGGCAATGATAGCTGTTCCCTTCCGTCACTCGTTGTGTTGATTTCATCATGTCCGTTTGGTGTTGTTTTTTCACTATAGAATCATATTGCAAGTGCACGTGCCTTTGCAGGATGTTTCAATGGGCATGTACATCACGAATTTGGCATGGTCAAAAGTCAAACTATACTTTGCTCAAACTAAACTTTTGTCAACTTTTATTATCATGCTTTTTATTTTTTTTTACTTTTGCATAAGGCACATGTTTTGTCCATTTGCAATATGATTTCATAGGAAGTCAAAAGTCAATTTTTGGGGGGCCAAATGCCAAAATAAAAATGACATGCTCAAAAACACTGCAGAATTGCAAAATTGACTGACCTGATGAACACAGGATGGCCGGGCAGTGATAGTTGTTCCTTTCCGTCACTCGTTGTGTTGATTTCATCATGTCCGTTTGGTGATGTTTTTTCACTATATAATCATATTGCAAATGCACGTGCATTTGCAATATGTTTCAATGGGAATTACCATCACAAATTTGGCATGCTCAAAAGTCAAACTATACTTTGCTCAAACTATACTTTTGACAATTTTATTATCATTTTTTTCCCACTTGTGCATAACGCATATGTTTGTCCATTTGCAATATGATTTCATAGGAAGTCAAAAGTCAAAGTCAAAAGTCACTCTTTTTGGGGCCAAATGCCATAAGAAATTTGACATGCTAAAAAATCCTTTAGAATGGGCATTCGTGATTCGTGATGGGCATGTACCATCACAAATTTGGCATGGTCAAAAATCCTGCAGGAATGCAAAATTGACTGGACTGATGAACACAGGATGGCTTGGCAGTGATAGTTGCTCCTTTCCATCGCTCGTTGTGTTGACTTCATAATGTCCATTTGGTGATGTTTTTTCACTATAGAATCATATTGCAAGTGCATGTGCTTTTGCAATATTTTTCAATGGGCATGTACCATCACGAATTTGGCATGCTCAAAAGGCAAACTATACTTTGCTCAAACTAGACTTTTTTTCAACTTTTATTATCGTATTTTTTTATTTTTTTTACTTGTGCATAAGGCAGATGTTTTGTCCATTTGCAATATGATTTCATAGGATGTCAAAAGTCAATTTTTTTGTGGGCCAAATGCCGTAAGAAATTTGACATGCTCAAAAATCTTTTAGAAATGCAAAATTGACTGACCCGATGAACTCGGAATGGCCGGGCAATGATAGCTGTTCCCTTCCGTCACTCGTTGTGTTGATTTCATCATGTCCGTTTGGTGATGTTTTTTCACTATAGAATCATATTGCAAGTGCACGTGCCTTTGCAGGATGTTTCAATGGGCATGTACATCACGAATTTGGCATGGTCAAAAGTCAAACTATACTTTGCTCAAACTAAACTTTTGTCAACTTTTATTATCATGCTTTTTATTTTTTTACTTTTGCATAAGGCACATGTTTTGTCCATTTGCAATATGATTTCATAGGAAGTCAAAAGTCAATTTTTGGGGGGCCAAATGCCAAAATAAAAATGACATGCTCAAAAATACTGCAGAATTGCAAAATTGACTGACCTGATGAACACAGGATGGCCAGGCAGTGATAGTTGTTCCTTTCCGTCACTCGTTGTGTTGATTTCATCATGTCCGTTTGGTGATGTTTTTTCACTATATAATCATATTGCAAATGCACGTGCATTTGCAATATGTTTCAATGGGAATTACCATCACAAATTTGGCATGCTCAAAAGTCAAACTATACTTTGCTCAAACTATACTTTTGACAATTTTATTATCATTTTTTTCCCACTTGTGCATAACGCATATGTTTGTCCATTTGCAATATGATTTCATAGGAAGTCAAAGTCAAAAGTCACTCTTTTTGGGGCCAAATGCCATAAGAAATTTGACATGCTAAAAAATCCTTTAGAATGGGCAGTCGTGATTCGTGATGGGCATGTACCATCACAAATTTGGCATGGTCAAAAATCCTGCAGGAATGCAAAATTGACTGGACTGATGAACACAGGATGGCTTGGCAGTGATAGTTGCTCCTTTCCATCGCTCGTTGTGTTGACTTCATAATGTCCATTTGGTGATGTTTTTTCACTATAGAATCATATTGCAAGTGCATGTGCTTTTGCAATATTTTTCAATGGGCATGTACCATCACGAATTTGGCATGCTCAAAAGGCAAACTATACTTTGCTCAAACTAGACTTTTTTTCAACTTTTATTATCGTATTTTTTTTTTTTTTACTTGTGCATAAGGCAGATGTTTTGTCCATTTGCAATATGATTTCATAGGATGTCAAAAGTCAATTTTTTTGTGGGCCAAATGCCGTAAGAAATTTGACATGCTCAAAAATCTTTTAGAAATGCAAAATTGACTGACCCGATGAACTCGGAATGGCCGGGCAATGATAGCTGTTCCCTTCCGTCACTCGTTGTGTTGATTTCATCATGTCCGTTTGGTGATGTTTTTTCACTATAGAATCATATTGCAAGTGCACGTGCCTTTGCAGGATGTTTCAATGGGCATGTACATCACGAATTTGGCATGGTCAAAAGTCAAACTATACTTTGCTCAAACTAAACTTTTGTCAACTTTTATTATCATGCTTTTTATTTTTTTTACTTTTGCATAAGGCACATGTTTTGTCCATTTGCAATATGATTTCATAGGAAGTCAAAAGTCAATTTTTGGGGGGCCAAATGCCAAAATAAAAATGACATGCTCAAAAATACTGCAGAATTGCAAAATTGACTGACCTGATGAACACAGGATGGCCAGGCAGTGATAGTTGTTCCTTTCCGTCACTCGTTGTGTTGATTTCATCATGTCCGTTTGGTGATGTTTTTTCACTATATAATCATATTGCAAATGCACGTGCATTTGCAATATGTTTCAATGGGAATTACCATCACAAATTTGGCATGCTCAAAAGTCAAACTATACTTTGCTCAAACTATACTTTTGACAATTTTATTATCATTTTTTTCCCACTTGTGCATAACGCATATGTTTGTCCATTTGCAATATGATTTCATAGGAAGTCAAAAGTCAAAGTCAAAAGTCACTCTTTTTGGGGCCAAATGCCATAAGAAATTTGACATGCTAAAAAATCCTTTAGAATGGGCAGTCGTGATTCGTGATGGGCATGTACCATCACAAATTTGGCATGGTCAAAAATCCTGCAGGAATGCAAAATTGACTGGACTGATGAACACAGGATGGCTTGGCAGTGATAGTTGCTCCTTTCCATCGCTCGTTGTGTTGACTTCATAATGTCCATTTGGTGATGTTTTTTCACTATAGAATCATATTGCAAGTGCACGTGCCTTTGCAATATGTTTCAATGGGCATGTACCATCACGAATTTGGCATGCTCAAAAGGCAAACTATACTTTGCTCAAACTAGACTTTTTTTCAAATTTTATTATCGTATTTTTTATTTTTTTTTACTTGTGCATAAGGCAGATGTTTTGTCCATTTGCAATATGATTTCATAGGATGTCAAAAGTCAATTTTTTGTGGGCCAAATGCCAAAAGAAATTTGACATGCTCAAAAATACTGCAGAATTGCAAAATTGACTGAACAGATGAACACAGGATGGCACGTGCATTTGCAATATGTTTCAATGGGAATTACCATCACAAATTTGGCATGCTCAAAAGTCAAACTATACTTTGCTCAAACTATACTTTTGTCAATTTTATTATAATTTTTCTTCCCACTTGTACATAAGGCATATGTTTTGTCCATTTGCAATATGATTTCATAGGAAGTCAAAAGTCAAGGTCAAAATTCAATTTTTTGGGGGCCAAATGCCAAAAGAAATTTGACATGCTCAAAAATACTGCAGAATTGCAAAATTGACTGACCTGATGAACACAGGATGGCAGGGCAGTGATAGTTGTTCCTTTCCATCACTCGTTGTGTTGATTTCATCATGTCCATTTGGTGATTTTTTTTCACTGTTGAATCATATTGCAAATGCATGTGCATTTGCAATATGTTTCAATGGTCATATACCATCACGAATTTGGCATGGTCAAAATCCTGCAGAAATGCAAAATTGACTGGCCTGATGAACACAGGATGGCCTTGCAGTTATAGTTGCTCCTTTCCATCGCTCGTTGTGTTGACTTCATAATGTCCATTTGGTGATGTTTTTTCACTGTTGAATCATATTGCAAATGCACTATGTTTCAATGAGCATGTACCATCACGAATATGTCATGCTCAAAAATCCTGCAAAAATGCAAAATTGACTGGCCTGATGAACACAGGATGGCTGGGCATTGATAGTGGGTCTTCTCCATCGCTAGTTGTGTTGATTTCATTATGTCCATTTGTTTTTGTTTTCTCACTTTTGCAAAGTCACTGTGCATTTGCAATATAGTTCAATGGGCATTTACCATCACAAATTTGTCATGCTATAAAAATCCTGTAGGAATGTGAAATTGACTGGCCCGATGAACTCGGGATGGCTGGGCAGTGATTCTGGTTTATCTCAATCGCTCGTTAGGGTTGATTTCAGAATGTCACTTTGGTGATTGTATCTCACTGTTTAAACATATTGCAAATGGACAAGAGTCACCAGCAAGTCACAGTCCATCAGTCAATTCGAGATCATTCTGACACCAAACTGATACAAACTGACACCAAACCCACTTTTTCCAACTCGTTTAGTAGCCAACTATCACACACTTCAGAGATGGCCCAAAATTCACAACACCTTCAGTTCAAACCATAAAATAAACGTAAAACACGTAGTTACGTTCTAGCTGCGGGTCCATTTCTGGTGTCATGTGTAGGCCTAGCTGAGGTGACCCCGAATCCAAAGTTTTGGCTCGCAAAGTCACGTGCATTTGATAGGTCATTTGGTGCCGAGCAAGAACCAAATTGGTGCTAAAAATCCACTTTTTTCCATGACTTGCTACGGGGTCCTTGAATGAGCTATCGGACAGAAACGTTGGGGTCCGTCTATATGGGCCGAGATGGTCGCAATGCACCTAATCTTGTGACTCTGGGACATTTCTAAATGTCGTCATTTTCGTGATGCAAAAATGAATTGAAGTCATTGCAAATGTACCAGGCTGTTTCTCGGCCCGAGAACCTTCTAGAGCCACGTAACTCACCACGTACTATCGACCTGAGGTCTAGAACAGGATTCTAAAGTTTCGGAACTCTAGGTCTGACGGTTCTTTAAAAGTTCCAACAAGGTTAACTAATGCAGGCAGTGTATGTCTCTACGCACCCCAATGGGTCCCTCCTTCCAAGCTGTGTGTGTGTGTGATTTAGTTTTCCTTTGAAATTTTATGGGAAAAATGACTGATTTACAGTTCATGGGGGTTGCCTAATCACACAAACGAAGTTTTGGAAAGATCAGACTTTTTTAACCCCTCAAAACAGCCCCTGAGACACCAATTATGGCACTTCCGGTTGGCACAGGGAGCTATAAGTCAACACACATCCTCATTGGGGTATGCTTTTACAGAATCCTGAGTTTTAAGTCTTTACGTTATGAATTGACTGATTTACACAGGGTTGAATGCACTATTTCTATCAAACTGCAGGCAGGGTATGGATAAACACTTTTAGGGTGATTTTAACCACTTCCGGTTTGTCCAGGAAGCTTAGAATCAACACAGGTCGACATTGTAGTGGCCTGATGGACTGTCACCGAAGACAGGTTCATACGACATTCATAACCCACATAGGCTTCAGGTTGAATTTAGGGGTGCAGGCAATGTATTCCTATGGGGAGAGAAGTCAATGCAAACTCTTTGATGTAAACACCTTCTTTTAACTGGTAAGGGTTAATGCCACACGGTCAAGGTTAGGCTTGCATGGATTGGGAGGACCTTAGGAACGTACCTGAGGTCGAATTGTGCTTCTCACCCTAACGGTTCTCTCACTGTCACCCAAAAGCAAATGACATTGTGGGGCAGGCTTCATTTTGGGCCTACTTTTCTAATGGTCGCTGCGCTTAGACCGAGTAAGCTACGGTCAAGCGGTATATCTCGTTGAACTCGGCACGGCCTCGGGATTATGGTAATGCCATTGCCTGCTCTCTGTGTCTTTAAGCACCACACTTTGTCACTCCATCCTTGCTGTGTGTGTGTGAGAGAGCTTTTCTTTGACATCTGTTGGGAGAAATGACTAACTTACAGTTCATGGGGGTTGCCTAATCACACATATGAAGTTTTGAAAAGATCTGATCTTTTTAACCCTTGGACACTGCCACTATGACACCATTTAAGGCACTTCCGGTTGGCACAGGAAGCTATAAATAAACTCATATCCTGATTTACATTTACATTTACATTTAAGTCATTTAGCAGACGCTCTTATCCAGAGCGACTTACAAATTGGTGAATTCACCTTCTGACATCCAGTGGAACAGCCACTTTACAATAGTGCATATAAATCATTAAGGGGGGGTGAGAAGGATTACTTATCCTATCCTAGGTATTCCTTGAAGAGGTGGGGTTTCAGGTGTCTCCGGAAGGTGGTGATTGACTCCGCTGTCCTGGCGTCGTGAGGGAGTTTGTTCCACCATTGGGAGGCCAGAGCAGCGAACAGTTTTGACTGGGCTGAGCGGGAACTGTACTTCCTCAGTGGTAGGGAGGCGAGCAGGCCAGAGGTGGATGAACGCAGTGCCCTTGCTTGGGTGTAGGGCCTGATCAGAGCCTGGAGGTACTGCGGTGCCGTTCCCCTCACAGCTCCGTAGGCAAGCACCATGGTCTTGTAGCGGATGCGAGCTTCAACTGGAAGCCAGTGGAGAGAGCGGAGGAGCGGGGTGACGTGAATTGGGGTATGCCTTTACAGAATCCTGAGTTTTACGTCTTTACGTTAAGAACTGAGTTATTTACAGAGGCTTTAGTGAGTGTGTGTTATTTCAGAAAATCATAGAAATTCACAGAAATCTCGCAGAGCTCCGCAGCACACTTTAAAAAGATCGTATGAACACCCTGCAACTGGATCTGTAACTGCTTATAAATAAAACACCTATCTTTGAACATCACCAATTTGTCATTGTACGATTTCTCTTAAATGACGATAGATAAATGGCTGGTTCTTTTTTTATTGACACCGGAGGCTCCTTGACTATTTCTCTATTTTCATTTTGGAACTTTAATCCCAGAGAAATGGCCATAACTCAAAAACCATTGAGGCCTAGACGCCATCTTGTTCGGGGCCAACTGCCCATTATGCCAAACCTACTCTCACCAAGTTTCGGCTTCAAAATATTTTCCGTTTTGGAGATAAGGCCATGTCGTGATTCGTGATTTTTTGTACAATTGCAATATGATTGCTTATGCCTCTTGTGGGATTTTCCGGGACAGCGGAAAAATTACCAAAATTTGATTATTTTATAAAACGGAAACCGAATGTCCGAGAAAATTCATTTGATGACTTCCCGGTAGGTCCGGCCCTGCCGCTCGGCCCGACGCTGTCCGCGAATTTTAGAAATGTTTTCGGGTGTCTAGTTAGGGTTCGAACATTTGCAATATGGACTTTCTCACTAACAATACAGCAAATGTCAAAATGTTCCCTTAAGGTATGTAGGCGAACAGGGGACACCGTGCGCAAGGCTGGTGCCATGTAAGCCGGCCCAAGGAGACGCACTGGGGACCAGATGCGTAGAGCCGGCTTCATGGCATTTGGCTCGACGTTCAATCTAGCCCGGCCGGTACGCGGAGCTGGAATATACCGCACCGGGCTATGCACCTGCACTGGAGACACCGTGCGCACCACAGCATAACACGGTGCCTGCCCGTTCTCTCTAGCCCCCCGGTAACAACAGGAAGTTGGCGTAGGTCTCCTACCTAGCGTCGCCATACTCCCTGTGAGTCCCCCCCAAGAAATTTTTGGGGCTGACTCTCAGGCTTCCATCCGCGTTGCCGTGCTGCCTCATACCAGCGCCTCTCAGCTTTCACCGCCTCCAGTTCTTCTTTGGGGCAGTGATATTCTCCAGGCTGATCCCAGGGTCCTTCTCCGAACAATTCGTCCTCCCATGTCCATTCCTCTCTTTGTTGCTCCTGCTGTTGCTGTTGCCTGTTATCACGCCGCTTGGTCCCATTGTGGTGGGTGATTCTGTAACGGCTTTCGTCTGGTGAAGGAGAATCGGACCAAAATGCAGCTGTCAGGACCCGGTTTCGAACCTGGGTCTCCGGAGTGAGAAACAGTCACTTTACCAACTGAGCCACGAATAGACAGCAGAACCCAGAAGATGAGGCAGACACAGCAGTACTTAAGACGGTGTATTTAATAAAGAAAAAATCCTAAAATGCAAAAAATGGCAAATCCAAAAGGTGGTAGGAAAAACACAAAAAAGACCTCAAAAGAAACTCACCAAAAAATAAACAAAAACAAAAAACAGAATACCACAAGAACTTCACCCGGAATCAACAAGAGTACACAGAACACTAGGGCAGGGTGCTAACATACAAACACAGAGCACAGAACTGAGGGAAACAAAGGGTTTAAATACAATCAGGGAAAACGAGACACAGGTGCAAATAATAATGGGGATCAAGGGAAAAACATAGGGACAAAAAGCACAATGGGGACATCTACTGACCAAAACCCGGAACAACCCTGGCCAAATCCTGACAGAATCCCCCCTAGGAACGGCTCCTGACGTTCCTACCAGCTCTCTCAGGGTGGAGGACCCTGAACTGACGAATGAGGTCAGGGTCCAGGATGTCTTTGGCAGGAACCCAGGAGCGCTCCTCAGGACCGTAGCCTTCCCAGTCCACCAGATACTGCCAGGACCGCTGCACCCGGCGGGAATCCAGTATCCGGTGGACGGTATAAGCCGGCTGGCCTCCAATGACACGAGGCGGAGGGGGAGGTCTGTCTGCCGGGACAAGGGGAGAAAAAACAACAGGTTTTAACAATGACACATGAAATGTGGGATTAATCTTAAGGGATCTGGGTAAGTGTAGGCGATAAGAAACTGGGTTAACTCTCCTGGCAACCTTGAAGGGACCGATGTATTTTTGGGACAGCTTGCGAGACTCCACCCGTAGAGGTAAGTCTCTTGTGGAAAGCCAGACTCTCTGGCCGGGGCGCAGGGTAGGCCCGGGACGGCGACGTCTGTTGGCTTGTTGTTGATACCTCTGTGAGGAACGCATCAGATTAAGACGGGTCTTCCTCCACATAAGCCGACAGCGTCTGACGAACCTCAAGGCTGAAGGCACTCTGACTTCTGCCTCCTGGTCCGGGAACAATGGAGGAGCATAGCCAAACTGACACTCGTGCGGGGACATACCAGTGGAGGAGGAGCGCAAGGTGTTGTGCGCGTATTCGGCCCAAACAATAAAGGATGACCATGTGGACGGGTTGTCATGAGTCATACATCGGAGGGTGGTTTCCAGCTCTTGATTCATCCTCTCTGTTTGGCCGTTGGACTCCGGATGGTACCCTGAAGATAGACTGGCAGAAGCCCCCATGAGTTGGCAGAAGGCCTTCCAAAACCTTGAGGCGAACTGAGGACCTCTGTCAGAAACCACATCTTGAGGAATGCCGAAGACTCGGAACACATGATTAATTACCAACTCAGCCGTTTCCTTGGCAGAAGGTAACTTAGTCAGAGGGATGAACCTGGCCGCCTTTGAAAACCTGTCGATTATGACTAGGATAGTAGTATTGCCATGGGATGGAGGAAGTCCAGTAATAAAGTCCAATGAGATATGGGACCAGGGTCTGTGGGGAACAGGTAAAGGGTGAAGGAGTCCTTGAGGGCGGAGGTGAGAAGATTTGCCCTGGCAGCACACGGGGCAGGCATTGACGAAAGTGGCAACGTCTTCTCTTATGGTAGGCCACCAGAACTTACGCTGGATGAACTCCAAGGTGCGACCTACGCCCGGATGACAGGTGAGGCGAGAGGAGTGCCCCCACAGAAGGACCTGAGTCCTCACTGCCTTGGGGACAAACAACCGATTGGCAGGGCCTCCTTTAGGGTCCGGTTCGCTAGCTTGAGCACGTCTCACGGTATCCTCAACTTGCCACGAGATCGGAGCCACAATCTTAGCAGCAGGAAGGACAGGCATGTCCGTGTCATCTCGAATGGCAGGAGCGTAGACTCGGGACAGGGCATCCGGTTTGAGATTCTTCGACCCGGGCCGATAGGTGAGGATAAACTGGAATCGATTGAAGAAAAGAGACCATCTAGCTTGTCTAGAGTTCAATCGCTTCGCCTGCTGGATATACTCCAGATTTTTGTGGTCCGTAAGCACTTGAAACGGGTGAGAAGCCCCCTCGAGCCAGTGTCTCCATTCCTTCAATGCCATCTTAACCGCTAGGAGTTCACGATCCCCCACATCGTAGTTCCTCTCAGTCGGGGTAAGCCGGTGTGAGAAGAAAGCGCACGGATGAAGCTTCTTGTCTTCACCCCTCTGAGACAGGACAGCTCCAACACCAACCTCTGATGCGTCTACCTCCACCACAAATGGTTCATCCGTAGTCGGTAGTATCAGGATGGGAGCAGAGAGGACGCGCTGCTTGAGTCCTTGGAAGGCCGTCTCAGCTTCTCTTCCCCACACAAACCTTGCATTGCCACCTTTGGTTAAAGCTGAGAGAGGAGCTGCCACCAAACTGAAGTTCTTGATGAACTTGCGGTAAAAGTTTGTGAAGCCCAGGAAACGCTGAACATCCTTAACGGATTTGGGGGTGGGCCAATCCGCTACCGCCCCTACCTTCCTAGGGTCCATTTGGACTCGACCGGGTTCCACTACAAATCCCAGGAATTGTACTCGGGATGAATGGAATTCACATTTTTCCGGCTTAACGTACAGATGGCTGTCCAGGAGGCGTTTGAGTACTTGTCTGACATGCTTAGTGTGTTCTTGAAGGGAGCTCGAAAAGATGAGGATGTCATCCAAGTAAACGAACACAAATATGTTAAGCATATCCCTAAGCACATCGTTTATGAGCGCTTGGAACACCGCTGGGGCGTTGGTCAGGCCGAAGGGCATCACCAAGTATTCATAGTGACCAGTAGGCGTGTTGAAAGCGGTCTTCCACTCGTCACCAGGTCTGATCCGCACAAGATGGTATGCGTTCCGCAGGTCAAGCTTAGTGAAAACAACTGCTTCCTGGAGCAGCTCGAAGGCTGTGGCCATAAGGGGTAGCGGGTAACGGTTACGGACGGTTATGTCATTGAGTCCCCGGTAGTCGATGCAAGGACGTAATCCACCATCTTTCTTGGCCACAAAGAAAAACCCTGCTCCCGCCGGGAGGTTGATGGACGCATGAGGCCTGCTTCCAGAGAGTCCTTGATGTAGGTATCCATAGCAGCTCGTTCGGGTGGAGATAGGGAAAAGATCCGACCCCTGGGGGGGCAAGTGCCCGGAAACAGGTCGATGGGACAATCGTAAGATCTATGGGGTGGTAGCATGGTGGCCCTCTGTTTGCTAAACACCAGTTTGAGGTCATGGTAACACTCGGGAACTCGGGTCAGGTCGATGGATTCTAAAGACTCGGGAGTAGAACTCGGGGAATTCTGGAAAATACAAGTAGCTTGGCACGTAGGACCCCACTGCTTGATAGTGCCCACAGACCAGTCGATGTGAGGGTTATGGCTGTGAAGCCAGGGGTATCCAAGGACGAGAGGGAACTCGGAACAGGAGATCAAATGAAAGTTCATCAATTCCTGGTGTTGTGAAACTGAAAGTCTCAAGGAGGTAGTGACATGAGTGACAAGTCCAGATCCCAAAGGGCTTCCATCCAATGTAGTAACCCTCATGGGGTCACTTAGAGGTTCAGAGGGAACGCCATTCTCCTTCGCCCAGACACCATCCATGAAGTTACCTGCGGCTCCAGAGTCTACCAAGGCTTGAAGGTGAAGCTTGTGGTTGTCCCAGGAGAGGGTGACTGGAATGAGCAGACGGGAGTTGGACGGATGGGAGGAGGTTATGTTTCCCGTTACAGTTCCCCCGGTCTGTACGGGACAGAGCGTTTCCCTGGAGCCCGGGACACGTGGAACGGAAATGGCCCGGTTTGCCGCAATATAGACAGCGTCGCTCCCTCATCCGGCGGTCTCTCTCAGCCTGGGAGATGCGTCCAATCTGCATGGGTTCCGGTGGAGCCAGCGATGATAAAGGTGGGGACTCGGAGCTGGGACTGATAGGGGCTAGAGGTCTACGGTTGAGTTCTCTCTCTCTCAGACGCTGGTCAATGCGTGAGGCCAACTTGATCAGGGACTCGAGATTGTCCGGTGGTTCCCGAGTGGCCAGTTCATCTTGGATAGTGTCGGAAAGGCCTTTCAGAAAGCACACCGTGAGCGCCTCGTTGTTCCAGCCACTCGCTGCTGCCACCGTGCGGAACTGGATGGCATAGTCCGTCACGCTGCGCCAACCTTGATGGAGAGTCAGGAGCTGTTTGGCTGAGTCAGAACCACTGCTTGGGCCTTGAAACACTCGTTTGAATTCCTCAGCAAAGGCAGAGTAGCTGGCACAGCAGGAACTATGGGCATCCCACACAGCAGTAGCCCAGGCCAGGGCTTTTTCCGACAGCAGGGTGATGATATATGCAATCTTAGACCGGTCGGTGGGAAACGACGAGGGTTGCAGCTCAAAGGAGAGAGAACATTGAGTGAGAAAGCCTTTACAAGCACTTGGATCACCTGAGAACCGTTGGGGAGGTGGAAGACGAGGTTCAGCCAGGGGGTTAACTGCCATGGGTACGTGAACCTGAGGTACTGGGACGGAAACTGTTGCCGGGGTAAGTCGATCAGATATTTGCTTAATGGAATTCAGCATCTCCGACATAAGATGAGAATGTCTAGCCATTAAGGCCTCTTGCTGAACCAGGGCGGCTTCGTGGCATTGGACAGTCTCCTGGTGGTGGAACAGCGTGGCAAAAAGGTCCTGGGAACTAGCTGCCTCTGGGTTCATTTTTGGCTCTGTGTTTCTGTCTGGACCCGGTTTCGAACCTGGGTCTCCGGAGTGAGAAACAGTCACTTTACCAACTGAGCCACGAATAGACAGCAGAACCCAGAAGATGAGGCAGACACAGCAGTACTTAAGACGGTGTATTTAATAAAGAAAAAATCCTAAAATGCAAAAAATGGCAAATCCAAAAGGTGGTAGGAAAAACACAAAAAAGACCTCAAAAGAAACTCACCAAAAAATAAACAAAAACAAAAAACAGAATACCACAAGAACTTCACCCGGAATCAACAAGAGTACACAGAACACTAGGGCAGGGTGCTAACATACAAACACAGAGCACAGAACTGAGGGAAACAAAGGGTTTAAATACAATCAGGGGAAACGAGACACAGGTGCAAATAATAATGGGGATCAAGGGAAAAACATAGGGACAAAAAGCACAATGGGGACATCTACTGACCAAAACCCGGAACAACCCTGGCCAAATCCTGACAGCAGCGTAGTATTTTTGAGACATGTTTAATTATGAAGAAAACGAACAATACAAAAAACAACAAACGGAACGTGAAAACCTATACAGCCTATCTGGTGACAACAAACACAGAGACAGGAACAATCACCCACGAAATACTCAAAGAATATGGCTGCCTAAATATGGTTCCCAATCAGAGACAACGATAAACACCTGCCTCTGATTGAGAACCACTCCAGACAGCCATAGACTTTGCTAGATAACCCCACTAAGCCACACACCCAACACCCCACAAAACCCCAAGACAAAACACACCACAATAAACCCATGTCACACCCTGGCCTGACCAAATAAATGAAGACAAACACAATATATTACGACCAGGCGTGACAATCATCATAATGATTCCACATGTTATAGTATGAACCTGGATCATCATAATGATTCTACATGTTATAGTCTGAACGTGGTTCATCATAATGATTCTACATGTTATAATATACCATGGCCTTTACTAGCCAAAGGTTAAACTACTGTTATGGTTATGATATAATATGGTGTTGTGTCACTAGACTTTGACCAGATATTATTGCATCCAAAGATCAACTGAACCTAGAACATAGATACAGAGACACTTGTCATCAGGAAGGTGATCTCTCAACACAACGGAAAATACCTCAATGACTTGACATGTTCTGGTTGTGAATTCAGGCTACAAGGTAAGAATCTTCCCAGGAATTATTGTAAAGTGTGTAGAGACATTCAATGTCTGGTGTTATTTTAGTATAGTGAATGACAGTAAAACACTCAGATGTAACAGTCCATTTCACCTGGGACAGCTACGTGACAGTTCAATCATACAAAATGGCGCTAACTGGGTGTTGTCAAGTCACACTCAAAAACATGTTGTTCATATATTCGTATATCGTGGTTATTTTACAATTTGTATATTTTTAATGTATAAATTGTAAGTCGTCTTTCAGAATATCAGAACATGTGTTGTTTTCTAAATTCCAATGAGCTCCTGCTTCCTGTGTAATTTGGTATGAATCCACTGAACAGACTTTTCTTAACATCGATATTATGAACTGAATTCAGTAACAGCATCATAATATCATACCTGTTGAACAAAGCAACACACTAGAATGAGAGAAATTATTAGAAGAGAAAGTGAGACATTATTATTAATATTACTATATATTATATTGTTATTATTATATTATATTATAATTATTTTATTATTATTATTAATATTATTAGTTACACTATATGGATAAAAGGTGAAAAATATCATCACGACTGCATGTTCATGTGATGCAAAAAATCACCTGACTGTTTGTGTCTGTTAGTAAATGTTTTATTTATAAGAGATCAGTAATTAAATAGAACAATTGACCTTCAATAATTAGGTGTCACTTTGTTAACCACAACCAACATGTTGGATCTCTGTTCAGGGGTCAGTGCTTGAAAATGAGTCTCTCTGGTGAAAAAGAGGAGGGGGGCCCTGCCTCTAAAATGAGTCTCTGTGAGGAACATGACTCCAAAGATAAGAGGTGAGATGACGATGTTGTATAGGAACATATAAAGAGTTAATTTCTAAATAATTATTTCCACAATTTTTTCACAATTGTTATTTTTCATCAGAAATTATTGTTTATGGGAACCTTCATGTGGCTGTAAAATATTGTTGTTATTAGAATTGAATTCATAGATTTTTGTGTATGAATTTTTGTTTTGCAAAATGCTACAGTACCTTGCGAAAGTATTCGGCCCCCTTGAACTTTGTGACCTTTTGCCACATTTCAGGCTTCAAACATAAAGATATAAAACTGTATTTTTTTGTGAAGAATCAACAACAAGTGGGACACAATCATGAAGTGGAATGACATTTATTGGATATTTCAAACTTTTTTAACAAATCAAAAACTGAAAAATTGGGCGTGCAAAATTAAAAATTTCTTGAAAAGTTTGTCTTGAGGATGGCGTTATAATTATATCCTCGACCAAATCGATATCTTCTCCTTCCGCCACTGTGGGTTGAAAAAACAGCTTAGTAGTACGCAAATTAATGAATTTATCAATTTCAGTTTCCTAGTTCTGAGACCTGCCCATATAGGACCTGCCTCTCAATATTGGTAATCCAATCAAAATACGTGCACGCACTATGCCTGCTAGCTGGCTCCTGTGTAACACTGGAGCCAGCCAGCAGGCGTACAATAGCCAACTCTAAAGCTGATTGATTGACACTAAATTTTAATTTCCATTCACTTTAAGCTACAAGCGCCCGCACTGTTGATTCTGAAGGCCTGGGGGCAGATTTTAGACCCCTGGCAACACATGATGGCTGAATAGGATTGGATAAAAGATCTAACATAAAGACCAGCCCTCCAAATCTCAACGTGGGGCTGGAAGCAGTGCAACCAAGAGGAAAGCTATGAAATGAAGAGTATAACTCTTACTCTGGGGAATAATTTAATACATATTTGTGGGAAAATATATTTAAAAAATATATATATTCTAATGATGTTTAGGCCAGCAGAGAAGGCCTTGCTGGCCCTGACGGCCCACCACTGCATACATTACAATACAACGTTGACCATTAGTTACAGCAAACAACAAACATGTCTCTTCTGCTCCGTTCTTAACCCCTCCTCTCTTCACAAGATGGACAGTATAACTTTAGTGTTTAACCCTTATGTGTCCAAGGACCAAACTTTTGAATATTATTTTCAGTGCGCTTCAACTAGGCTGGAAACATGACATTTACAACAACATTTCTTTTCTGATAACTAGTTCATTGCATCCGCCATGGTGCCCAGTTTCATAACATTACATTATGTTATAGAGTAATCGCTAAAAAACAGGCCTTATTTTAGGTCATTCTTCTTCCTGCCAGTTCCTATTAGTTCTATTGAGCTCCGTGGAATCAACTCACCTTCTGAACGTTCTATTCCCAACTCATTGTTCTGCGTCACAATGGCAGCTTCACTATTGTATCAATGACACCTGCCGGCATTAAGCTTGAACGCTGACGTCAGGTTACTTATTATCAACAGGGTTACAGCAACACCTAACGAAAACGAATGTCTGTCCTCTTTTTCAAGATGTGGCCGATTTAAACAGCCAGAAGTCATTTTTTTAATTAAGAAACAACACTTTTTTTGTGACTTGTTGTTTCTAAATGGCTGCAAGGGTAAATTGATATGCATCGAAATGTTCGTTCGTAGTCATCGGATTGAGTGAAAGCTGCGCAGTTTCACTGAGTTAGAAAACAAATGGACAGGTGTAGCTCATTGATTTGTAGATCTGACGCAGTTGCTACCTCAGATTATGAGCCCAGCAGGTGTCGTGAATGAGTTATGTAGTACCCACAGAAGGCCACAGGGAGGAGCAAGAGAGCTATAAACCCATACTGTTTTTTTACCTTAAAACCCCTAAACCTAACAATCAATCAAATGTATTTATAAAGCCATTTTTACATCAGTATATAACGCTACTTATTACCTATTTTAGCATTAACCTTAACCCTAATTATTTAGAAACTGTTTTAGTAATAATATTATGTTAGTAAATACCATTATGGTACTAAATAGCATTTTGATTATTTTGTTAATCAAAACCTGTCTCAGCATTTTGCTGTTTTTGTTTTGTTATTTTATTATATTTATTATTGCAAGGCAGAACACTTGATCAACAAGCCACATCTGTTTAATTTTTCAAATGTGGTTTGAACTGTGTGACCAAGTAACCTCTATGTGAAAGTTTCAGCAATTGGCGTGGGATAGTTTGGGCAGGTTAGAGATCTAAGGAATTAACCAGAAAAATATACTTTATTTCTCAGCTGCCCCACCAATGTATTTGAATTAATAACATTTAATTGCAAAATGTCCAATAGATGGGAGCATATGACCACAAAGCATTAGTTATAGGCTACAAGCAGCAATATGATTGACATAAAATAGCAGCAACCACAGACTATATGTCCCATGATTTTCTAAAATGGTCACTCATCATTTTAGTTAGCTATTTATCTCCTATTAGGGCTGTGTTGCTATTGGGTGAGAAAAACAAGTGACTATAGCAGGTATTGAATCCCAGGTAAATAATCACTAGTCAAAACCTCAACCTTAGTATAAATGCATTACAAAAAATCATGTTAATATCTGATATTGCGAGTAAACAACCTCGGAATAGAAAAGACAGAGTGCAACTTCCAGCCAGTCAATACATTACATCTTGCAACCATAGCGGTTAGCAAATAGCACATTTTCCAGCACCCGGCCAGGGATTCAAACCAGCCACCTTTTGGCCACAGGTCCAACTCCTTAGCCACTGGGTGAACACCTGAGTTAATCTTGGGGAATAAACATGAGTTAATCTGCCAAAATGAAGACAAAATGCTTTAGAGACACACATGGTATCACTTGTTATACATAATTATTACACATAAATCATTGCCAAAAGCACAAGACATATTATTAACTTCTTGAAACTCCCCATCCCGGATCCGGGTTTGTGACTAAAGCCTCAGGCTCATTAGCATAACGCAACGTTAACGATTTCTGAAAATCGCAAATAAAATGAAAATAATGCGTCTGCTCTCAAGATTAGCCCCTAACCCTAGATATAACCTATTTTAACCCCTAACCCTAGGTATAACCTATTTTAACCTTAACCCCTAACCCCTAACCCTAGATATAACCTATTTTAACCCCTAACCCTAGGTATAACCTATTTTAACCTTAGCCCTTAACCCCTAAACCTAGGTATAACCTATTTTAACCTTAACCCTTAACCCTTAACCCCTACCTGATTAACCTATTTTTAACTTAACCCCTAACCCTAGGTATAACCTATTTGAACCCTAATTCTAGGGTAGGGTAGCCTAGAACACTTTAAAAACCTATTTTAGTTTTTCTCAACCAGAGGTAACTGAATTAATGTAGGCTTATTGATAATCGGGCTTATTGATAATCGTTATGTTAATGAAGTATAATTTCAAAACATGAGCATAAAACCAGGTAATAATAAACATGAATCATCATTATATTACTTCACAGTAATCTGTTAAATACTGTTTCAGTGCTTCCTCTTGTGTTAGCAGTGTGGAAAGGGACAGAAAGAATCACACAGGAGATTTCCTGTGAGGGGGAGTGGTGGTGTATCCAGGGAGAAAACGAAACTAACCTTCTGAAATGTCATTAGTGGTCTTATGCTGCCATCTATTGGAATTATATAGCAACTGCAGTAGTACTGAATAATGTGTAATTCCTTACAAAAGTAGTAATTACTTAGAATTGCTTAGAATTGCAAAATCTAACAGTAGTACTGTCACTGAACAACACAATGCCATGATTAGATTAAATACACAACGATTCCTGTAAACAATGACAGCTTATTTACCAACATTTATGGAAATGGATATGTAGCTTTTTAGAATGAAACTCTTCTTATATTTCCCCTTCTGAGCTAAGAATAGATGAGATATGTAATGTTTGTCTCTGTTGTGTTGAAGACCAATCCAGCAGGAGAGACCAGCCTCCCCTGTTCCCAGCTGTGTGTCCATGAAGAGTGACTGGTCTATGGAACATCCTATAGAGTTTAGAGAGGGAGACTTTTCTACTGAACAAAGGTAGGAAGAACTCATGGGTCCTGGTCAGTGAGTTAAACAAGTCATTTCTCCTCTCCCATTTTCACATTTATTGTTGCTGTTTTCATAACACATAGGCTAATCCTTTCGTCCATTTCATAGTCCTTAAACAATATTAAACAAACACAACCTTCCCTCTGTATGTGTGTGTGTGTGTGTGTGTGTGTGTGTGTGTGTGTGTGTGTGTGTGTGTGTGTGTGTGTGTGTGTGTGTGTGTGTGTGTGTGCACTCCCTCGATGAGGAGATGTAATCTCATGTTTTGTCCACAGAAACCAACAGGAGAGATCAGAGTCAGAGATTCTCAGTGGTCAGTCTTCACAGAGTCATCAAACAGACCTGGCCTCCATATTCAGTGTATGTGGTCCTGTTATGTACATTTGTATCTGTTTACCTCAAGTAAAGTTGATCTGTCAATCATTCATTCATGTGTTAATGAGAAAGCATTTATTCTCTTGCTTAACTTATTTACTTGTTTTATTTCAGTTGCTTGAAGAGAATATTATTAGATTTGTGAAGAACGAGCTGAAGATGTTCAAGAGGATTCTTAGTCCAGAACTCCCAGAAGGCTTTGAGAGTCAGAAGCAGGATAAGGAAGTGGTGGATGCTGAAGATGAGAAGCAGGAGAGCAGTGCCAGAGAGGGGGCTCTGAAGATCACACTGCACATCCTGAGGAAAATGAACCAGAAGGAGCTTGCTGACACACTGGAGAAATGTAAGATCTGTCTGCCTCATGTTGAATGATGTTTTATAACATTTAAAAGCTGTAGCTAAAGTACAGCTAAAGTAGCTGTGAAACTCAATGATATTGTAGCAGCCTTAACACAACACCTAGTGACCTCATCAAGTAGCAGCAGGGATGTGTTGTGCTGATTAATTTAGAGAAAGAGAGAACATTAATAATACCATCAATAATACCAATAATAATATAATCAGTCACACCAGTCTGTAATGCATTATGAAAACATTTACACATTTATACAGTCAGTTTAGGGAATAAATTATTATAATTTAAACTTCATAAAAGTCCTACAATACTGTAGGCATTAAAACAGATGTAATATTAATATCCTCTGTGTTATTTCTTCATTCAGATGAGCTTGCTGTGATTTGCCAACGTGAACTCAAATCTAATCTAAAGAAGAAGTTTCAATGTGTATTTGAGGGGATCGCTAAACAAGGAAACCCAACACTTCTCAATAAGATCTACACAGAGCTCTACATCACAGAGGGTGGAACAGGAGAGGTCAATAATGAACATGAGCTGAGACAGATTGAGACAACAACCAGGAAACAAGCAAGACCAGAGACTGCAATCAAATGTAACGACATCTTCAAACCCTTAACTGGACAAGACAAACCTATCAGAACTGTGCTGACAAAGGGAGTCGCTGGCATTGGAAAAACAGTCTCTGTGCAGAAGTTCATTCTGGACTGGGCTGAAGGAAAAGCAAATCAGGATGTCCAATTTGTATTTTCATTCCCTTTTCGGGAGCTGAATTTGATGAAAGGTGAAAATCTCACTTTCATTGAACTTCTCAATCACTTCTCAATGGAAACCAATCAATCAAGAATCTCTAACTACAACAACTACAAAGTTCTGTTCATCTTTGATGGTCTGGATGAGTGCCGACTGCCCCTAAACTTCCAGAAGAACAAGATCTGTTGGGACGTCACAGAGTCAACCTCAGTGGATGTTCTGCTGACAAATCTGATCAAGGGAAATCTGCTTCCCTCTGCTCTCCTCTGGATAACTACCCGACCTGCAGCAGCCAATAAGATCCCTTCAGGGTGTGTTGACCAGGTGACAGAGGTACGAGGGTTCAATGACCCACAGAAGGAGGAGTACTTCAGGAAGAGATTCAGTGATGAGGACCTGGCCAGCAGAATCATCTCACACATAAAGACATCAAGGAGCCTCCACATCATGTGCCACATTCCAGTCTTCTGTTGGATTTCTGCAACAGTCCTTGAACACATGCTGAAACATAAGAGAGAAGAGATGCCCAAGACTCTGACTGAGATGTACACACACCTTGTGGTGTTTCATACCAAACAGAAGAATGAAAAGTATCTTGGGAAAGAAGAGACAGGTCCACACTGGATTAAAGAGAGCATTCTGTCACTGGGAAAACTGGCTTTTCAACAGCTTGTGAATGGCAATCTGATTTTCTATGAAGAAGACCTGAAAGAGTCTGGCATTGATGTCAATGAAGCCTCAGTGTACTCAGGATTGTGTACACAGCTCTTTAAAGAGGAATGTGTGCTGTACCAGGACAAGGTGTACTGCTTCGTGCATCTGAGCATTCAGGAGTTTCTGGCTGCTGTATATGTGTTCCTCTCATTCATCAACAACAATGAGAATGTAATGGACAAACTGCAAGCAAAGTCCATTATCTTTTCTCTGCTGTTCAATGACAATCCTGAAGTTGCTTTCTACAAGAGTGCTGTGGATAAAGCCTTACAAAGTGAGACGGGAAACCTGGACCTTTTCCTCCGCTTCCTTCTGGGCCTCTCACTGGAGTCCAATCAGAAGCACTTACAAGGTCTACTGACAAAGACAAGAACCAGCTCACAGAGCCATGAAGAAACAGTCAAGTACATCAAGGAGAAGATCGGGGAGGATCTCTCTCCAGAGAGGAGCATCAATCTGTTCCACTGTCTGAATGAACTGAATGACCATTCTCTAGTGGAGGAGATCCAAAGATACCTGAGATCAGGAAGTCTCTCAAAACCCAACCTGTCACCTGCACAGTGGTCAGCTCTGGTCTTTGTGTTGCTGACTTCAGAAAAGGAGCTGGATGTGTTTGACCTGAAGAAATACTCCAGATCAGAGGAAGGTCTTCTGAGGCTGCTGCCAGTGGTCAAAGCCTCCAGAGCTGTTCTGTGAGTAAATAAAATGACATTTAAGAACTAATCATCAGGATGAAATATTCAGTTTAGAGAAAAATATGTATTATAATATGTGTATAATATTATATTGAAAAACATATTGAATAAATTCATTGATTTTCACATTAGTATAACAATATGACCATACAATTCTAGGAAACGGAAGATGAATCTATATGTTGTTTGGGAGAATAAACCAAATGCATCTGCCAGTGTCCTTCTACACTACTGGTGTTAAATGAACAGTGTGTTTGTGAAGTCATGATGATCTCTTTGTCAGGCTGTCAGGCTGTGGAGTCACAGAGGAAGGCTGTGCTTCTCTGGTCTCAGCTCTGGAGTCAAACCCTTCACACCTGAGAGAGCTGGACCTGAGTATCAATGACCTGAAGGATTCAGGAGTGAAGCTGCTCTCTGATGGACTGGGGAATCCCCACTGTAAACTGGGGACTCTGAGGTCAGTATTATCAGATATATTATTATCAGATATGAAAGCACTTTATGTATGAAGTTCTCCCAAATATACTGTCACTATTTTCACCACCAAAGAATATCAGTGTGGTTTTAATGTGATTTGACTCTTTGCAGGCTGTCAGGCTGTCTAGTCACAGAGGAAGGCTGTGCTTCTCTGGTCTCAGCTCTGAGGTCAAACCCCTCACACCTGAGAGAGGTGGATCTGAGTAACAATGACCTGAAGGATTCAGGAGTGAAGCTGCTCTCTGATGGACTGGGGAATCCCCACTGTAAACTGGAGACTCTGAGGTCAGTATTCCTGTAGTTGGTCAACAAGTGATAACTGTTCACCAGATCCACATGTGTTTACCAGACACACAAAAATAACTGATGTATCTGAATATGTTGAAAAAATATACTGCCACTATTTTCACCACCAAAGAATAGCAGTGTGATTTTAATATGATTTGACTCTTTGCAGGCTGTCAGGCTGTCTAGTCACAGAGGAAGGCTGTGCTTCTCTGGTCTCAGCTCTGAGGTCAAACCCCTCACACCTGAGAGAGCTGGACCTGAGCTACAATCACCCAGGAGACTCAGGAGTCAGACTGCTCTCTGCTGGACTGGAGGATCCACACTGCAGACTGGAGAAACTCAAGTATGTAGAGGGTTTATGTCAATGTTCATATCAGACATGTTGGACTTATCAGGCAAGTTAAGACAAACATTCTGACCACCACTTGGACAAAGTTACTGACTGTGTGTGTGTGTGTGTGTGTGTGTGTGTGTGTGTGTGTGTGTGTGTGTGTGTGTGTGTGTGTGTGTGTGTGTGTGTGTGTGTGTGTGTGTGTGTGTGTGTGTGTGTGTGTGTGTGAGTTCAGGTGTATCCCTCAATGACTGTCTGTTCTTCTGCTTACCGCTACAGTGTGGAACATGGTGGAGAGAACAGAATGAAACCTGGACTTAGAAAATGTGAGTGTTGACTGCTGTGAAGAATATGACTAAGAATAAGTCTTAATTCAAGTTAAGTCAAAGTCAAAGACCAACATCATTACTGACTTGGTCATATTAAATATCAGCTGTAGTTCTACAGAAGCAGAAATCAGGGACACCAACGTTTACAAAGAGTTGCTTTGACAATGTGTGTGTGTGTGTGTAATTAATGTGAATAAGTGTGTTTTATATTACCATACAGTATAACATATGATCATTCAACAAGTCTCAAGTTACCTTAACTTCTCCTTTTGATACCTAGAAACATCTACATTAAATGAATTAGTGAAAAGTGAGTTAACATTCTAATGTGAATGATGATGATTTCTAATATTGTGTCTGGTTTCATCCATCAGATGTCTGTGATCTCACACTGGACCCAAACACAGTAGACAGACTCCTCTCTCTGTCTGAGGAGAACAGAAAGGTGACATGTAGGACAGAGGAGCAGCCGTATCCTGATCACCCAGAGAGATTTGAGGACTGGGGACAGGTGCTGTGTAGAGAGGGTCTGACTGGGCGCTGTTACTGGGAGGTAGAATGGAGTGGGGGAGGGGCTGAAATAGGAGTGACATATAAAGCAATCAGCAGGAGAGGAATGGGTAGGGACTGTTGGCTTGGATGGAATGACAAGTCCTGGAGTCTGTTCTGCTCTGACAACAGTTACAGAGCCTGGCACAATAATAATTCCACTACCATAGACGTCCCCTCCTCCAGCTCCCACAGAGTAGGAGTGTATCTGGACTGGCCAGCCGGCACTCTGTCCTTCTATAGAGCCTCCTCTGGCACACTGACCCACCTGATCACATTCACCTCCACATTCACTGAGCCCCTCTATCCAGGGTTTAGGGTTTATGATGTTGACTCCTCAGTGTCGCTGAAATAATAACCTGTCAGACACACTGAACAAACACACACACTGAACACACACACACACACTGAACACACACACACACACTGAACACACACACACACTGGACAAACACACACACACACTGGACAAACACACACACACACACTGGACAAACACACACACACACACTGGACAAACACACACACACTGGACTCACAAACACACACACACTGGACTCACAAACACACACACAATTGGACACACACTGGACACACACACACTGGACTCACAAACACACACACACACACACTGGACTCACAAACACACACACACACACTGGACTCACAAACACACACTGGACTCACACACACACTGGACTCATACACGCACACATAGACTGGACTCACATACACACACACACTGGACAAAAACACACACACACTGGACAAAAACACACACACACTGGACAAACACACACAAACACACATTGGATGAACAAAAAATACACAGACACACGCTGGACACAAACACACACGCGAGAGACACACACACACACACAATTGGACACACACTGGACACACACACACACACTGAACACACACACACTGAACACACACCCACACACAGGACTCACAAACACACACACACACACACTGGACAAAAACACACACACACACTGGACAAACACACACACACACTGGACAAACACACACACATACATGCTGGACACACACACACACACACACACACACACACTGGACCCAAACACAGTAAACAGACTCCTCTCTCTGTCTGAGGAGAACAGAAAGGTGACATGTAGGACAGAGGAGCAGCCGTATCCTGATCACCCAGAGAGATTTGAGGACTGTGGACAGGTGCTGTGTAGAGAGGGTCTGACTGGGCGCTGTTACTGGGAGGTAGAGTGGAGTGGGAGGGGGGCTGTTATAGGAGTTACATATAAAGGAATCAGCAGGAGAGGAGGGGGTGAGGACTGTTATCTTGGAGCCAATGACAAGTCCTGGAGACTGGACACACACACAGACTGGGCAAAGACACACACACACACTGGACAAACACACATTCACACTGGACAAACAAAAACACGCACACTGGACAAACTCTCTCACACACACACACACACATGCGCATCTTCCTATAGTTGTGACCTTGACCTCTTACTGTTTTTTTTGATTGCTTAAGCACGATTTTCAAAACAGGGCCCGTGTTTTCAAAACACTACACACAATTAGCACAACCACACACCCAATTAGCAAAACACTACAGATCCTTTGCTAAATTAAACACTCTTGTAAAAACTATACACTTCTTTTTAAAAACGACACTTTGTTACCCTATGAAACACACACGTTTCACATTACTGTACTCTGTTTGCACGAGTTACACTCTGCTGTGATAAACCTACAACACTTTTAGCACTTCTACTTCCCTATGATTAGAGTAGGCTACTATCAACAAAGTACAAATATAATGTAATGCTGTAACCAAACGTCACTTTACGTATTGTAAGTTTAAAGAAAACAAAAAAAAACAACTACACATTGTCTCTTTGCCGAGCTGGATCTGGCCAGAGAATTTCATCAACATCGCAGGCAATGTTGTCATTAGCAAGACACCTTGGAAAGAAACGTCTTGAATGACGAATCCATCCTTGCATTGCTGCTACCTCCATCTGGTCACAGGCCTCCTCCATGGCTTGGATGAGGGGTACCTCAGCCTGGAGACGGAGATCATATACCTTCCAGCGCCATGCCGAGAAAAACTCTTCTATAGGGTTGAGGAATGGAGAGTATGGTGGAAGATATAGGACGGTGGTGAAATGTGGATGTTGCTGAAACCAGTTCTGAACCAGAGCAGAGCGGTGGAAAGACACATTGTCCCAGACAACAATGTATTGCATATGATCGATTTGATTTGCTGCTGTTATGTTGTGCAATTGGTCCAAGAATGTAAGTATGAGTGCTGTGTTGTAAGGGCCCATATGGGCATGGCGGTGGAGGACCCCATTCTGTGTAATGGCTGCACAGAGTGTTATATTACCCCCACGTTGCCCTGGGACATTGACTAAAGCCCTGTGGCCAATGATGTTTCTTCCCCTCCTTCGTGTTCTCGTCAGGTTGAACCTCATCTACGTAAATTAACTCTCCATCCATTCGTAAAAACAGTGTGGTGTAGATCTAGTATACATATTACAGTACAGTAAAAGATAATGAGACAGTATGCAAGATCACACTGCTAAAGTGAACACACACCTCTGCATAATCATGCCGCAGTCGTTTCACCCTTTCGGAAAGGCGCTCGATAAATTTGCTTCATTTGAATATGTTGTTTTTTTTCGGATGCGTGGCAGTGTTGATGTTGAGACCTGATGGATATCGTTGAAAATGGCGTGGTTATTGACAATGTTAGCTTGAAGCTGCTAGAGTGTTATAGCATTGTTGGCCAAAACCATGTTTACTATCTCCCTCTCTTGCTGTTCTGTGAATATAGGAGGCCTTCCCCTTGTCGTTCCTGACCCTCAATCCTATGTAAAAAAAACAGTATACAATAGTACAGTAATTTCACAGGAAAAGGTAACAGAAGTGCATAGAATACAGTAGTGTAAGCAGTTACTGAAACCGTGCAGATGTTTTTGATATGATGATATTTTTACAATACCTATTTTCCAGTCAATGTTCTCATCACACTTGCCACTGTATATCGGCTTAGATTTGGCTGTACTCGCAGTCCAGCCTCCCTCAGCGTCAGGCCGTGGTTGACAACGTGGTCAACCAGTGTTGCGTGGATCTCATTTGTCAGATTCGGTTCTCTTTGAGCACCTTCTTGTCTTCCTCTTCCTCCCCTTCCTCTTCCTCCTCATCCTCCTCCTCCTCGTCGTCCTCTCCCCTCATCTTACTCTTTCTCTGACTCTTTCCATTTTGCTTGAAGACCGACTAACTCACCTGCTACTTTTTAAAAGTGCTTATACACCTGATTGGTGTGTCTACAATTAAGCAAATGTGTGTTTGCACACCTGATGACTGTGTTGAACGGAGTGGTAATTTGACAGTCAGTGCTTTGGTATTGCGAGGACATGACTTCATGATAGATTTTTGTGTGTAATGTATGTTAAGTGTGTTTAGTGTTTTGCAAATCACTGTGTGTAGAGTTTTGCAACAAGTGTGAGGTTGACAATGTGCTTATAGTTGTGCTAATATGGACTGATGTTTTGCTTCTTGAGTGTAAGGTTTTGCTAATAGTGTACTACTTTTGATTTGAGTGTGTAAGCAATCCAAAAAAACTGTAAAATAACACTGTTAAAATACCAATGTGATAATTTGTTGTCCTCTTTGGGTACAGCCCCATCCACCTCTCCCTGCCTCATACAACTAGGCTGCTGCTGTCAGAGAGGTCGTAAATTCCTGAGGAGAGGATCTCACAGTACAGAGACAGAGTGAGTTTTCATAGAGAACAAAGGAATTTCTTCTTCTTCTGAACAACATTTACGTTCTGGAGAAAGTATAAAACATCGGTGAAGAATCCAGCTACCAACTGGTCCGTTTGTTACAACTGGTCCGTACTTACAACTGGTCCGTTTGGTATAACTGGTCCGTTTGGTACAACTGGTCCGTTTGGTACAACTGGTCCGTTTGTTACAACTGGTCTGAATGGTACAACTGGTCCGTTTGGTACAACTGGTCCGTTTGGTACAACTTGTCCGAATGGTACAACTGGTCTGTTTGGTACAACTGGTCCGTTTGGTACAACTGGTCCGTTTGGTACAACTGGTCCGTTTGGTACAACTGGTCCGTTTGGTACAACTGGTCCGTTTGGTACAACTGGGAAGCTCATGGGAGACGGTGTGGCCGCTTCACCATAATGCTGTTTATATAATAGCCTCAGATATGAGGTTTACATCTAATTGTTGTATAAGATGATGAGTGATGATGGTACTCTTTGTAAAATTGTGTAATGTGATTTTTGAATGAAGGAATTCCCTTTTGAGTTTAACTAGAACAGACGACCGCCCATGAGCCCAGGTCACGCATCCTGGGACAGGCCCTTTTTTGCAACTCCTGAATAAATTCCCAACTTTTAGAAAGTCTCAACAGATCATGTTTCTCTCAATCACGAGAGGTTGCAGACCAGGGTGGCAGGTAGCCTAGTGGTTAGAGTGTAGAGGTGGCAGGGTAGCCTAGTGGTTAGAGTGTAGAGGTGGCAGGGTAGCCTAGTGGTTAGACTGTAGAGGTGGCAGGGTAGCCTTATGGTTAGAGTGTAGAGGTGGCAGGGTAGCCTAGTGGTTAGAGTGTAGAGGTGGCAGGGTAGCCTAGTGGTTAGAGTGTAGAGGTGGCAGGGTAGCCTAGTGGTTAGAGTGTAGAGGTGGCAGGGTAGCCTAGTGGTTAGAGTGTAGAGGTGGCAGGGTAGCCTTATGGTTAGAGAGTAGAGGTGGCAGGGTAGCCTAGTGGTTAGAGTGTAGAGGTGGCAGGGTAGCCTAGTGGTTAGAGTGTAGAGGTGGCAGGGTAGCCTAGTGGTTAGAGTGTAGAGGTGGCAGGTAGCCTAGTGGTTAGAGTGTAGAGGTGGCAGGGTAGCCTAGTGGTTAGAATGTAGAGGAGGCAGGTAGCCTAGTGGTTAGAGTGTAGAGGTAGCAGGGTAGCCTAGTGGTTAGAATGTAGAGGAGGCAGGTAGCCTAGTGGTTAGAGTGTAGAGGTAGCAGGGTAGCCTAGTGGTTAGAATGTAGAGGAGGCAGGTAGCCTAGTGGTTAGAGTGTAGAGGTGGCAGGGTAGCCTAGTGGTTAGAATGTAGAGGAGGCAGGTAGCCTAGTGGTTAGAGTGTAGAGGTAGCAGGGTAGCCTAGTGGTTAGAATGTAGAGGAGGCAGGTAGCCTAGTGGTTAGAGTGTAGAGGTGGCAGGGTAGCCTAGTGGTTAGAGTGTAGAGGCGGCAGGGTAGCCTAGTGGTTAGAGTGTAGAGATGGCAGGGTAGCCTAGTGGTTAGAGTGTAGAGGCGGCAGGGTAGCCTAGTGGTTAGAATGTAGAGGAGGCAGGGTAGCCTAGTGGTTAGAATGTAGAGGAGGCAGGGTAGCCTAGTGGTTAGAATGTAGAGGCGGCAGGGTAGCCTAGTGGTTAGAATGTAGAGGAGGCAGGGTAGCCTAGTGGTTAGAGAGTAGAGGTGGCAGGGTAGCCTAGTGGTTAGAATGTAGAGGAGGCAGGTAGCCTAGTGGTTAGAGTGTAGAGGTGGCAGGGTAGCCTAGTGGTTAGAATGTAGAGGAGGCAGGGTAGCCTAGTGGTTAGAATGTAGAGGCGGCAGGGTAGCCTAGTGGTTAGAGTGTAGAGGTGGCAGGGTAGCCTAGTGGTTAGAGTCTATAGGTGGCAGGGTAGCCTAGTGGTTAGAGTGTAGAGATGGCAGGGTAGCCTAGTGGTTAGAATGTAGAGGAGGCAGGTAGCCTAGTGGTTAGAGTGTAGAGGTGGCAGGGTAGCCTAGTGGTTAGAGTGTAGAGGCGGCAGGGTAGCCTAGTGGTTAGAGTGTAGAGATGGCAGGGTAGCCTAGTGGTTAGAGTGTAGAGGCGGCAGGGTAGCCTAGTGGTTAGAATGTAGAGGAGGCAGGGTAGCCTAGTGGTTAGAATGTAGAGGAGGCAGGGTAGCCTAGTGGTTAGAATGTAGAGGCGGCAGGGTAGCCTAGTGGTTAGAATGTAGAGGAGGCAGGGTAGCCTAGTGGTTAGAGAGTAGAGGTGGCAGGGTAGCCTAGTGGTTAGAATGTAGAGGAGGCAGGTAGCCTAGTGGTTAGAGTGTAGAGGTGGCAGGGTAGCCTAGTGGTTAGAATGTAGAGGAGGCAGGGTAGCCTAGTGGTTAGAATGTAGAGGCGGCAGGGTAGCCTATTGGTTAGAGTGTAGAGGTGGCAGGGTAGCCTAGTGGTTAGAGTCTATAGGTGGCAGGGTAGCCTAGTGGTTAGAGTGTAGAGATGGCAGGGTAGCCTAGTGGTTAGAATGTAGAGGAGGCAGGTAGCCTAGTGGTTAGAGTGTAGAGGTGGCAGGGTAGCCTAGTGGTTAGAGAGTAGAGGTGGCAGGGTAGCCTAGTGGTTAGAGTGTAGAGGTGGCAGTGTAGCCTAGTGGTTAGAGTGTAGAGGTGGCAAGGTAGCCTAGTGGTTAGAGTGTAGAGGTGGCAGGGTAGCCTAGTGGTTAGAGTGTAGAGGTGGCAGGGTAGCCTAGTGGTTAGAGTGTAGAGGTGGCAGGTAGCCTAGTGTTTAGAGTATAGAGGTGGCAGGGTAGCCTAATGGTTAGACTGTTGAGGTGGCAGGTAGCCTAGTGGTTAGAGTGTAGAGGCGGCAGGGTAGCCTAGTGGTTAGAGTGTAGAGGTGGCAGGGTAGCGTACTGGTTAGTACAGAGGAGGCAGGGTAGCCTAGTGGTTAGAGTGTAGAGGCTGCAGGTAGCCTAGTGGTTAGAGTGTAGAGGCGGCAGGGTAGCCTAGTGGTTAGAGTGTAGAGGTGGCAGGGTAGCCTAGTGGTTAGAGTGTAGAGGAGGCAGGGTAGCCTAGTGGTTAGAGTGTAGAGGCAGCAGGGTAGCCTAGTGGTTAGAGTGTAGAGGAGGCAGGGTAGCCTAGTGGTTAGAGTGTAGAGGCAGCAGGGTAGCCTAGTGGTTAGAGTGTAGAGGTGGCAGGGTAGCCTAGTGGTTAGAGTGTAGAGGCGGCAGGGTAGCCTAGTGGTTAGAGTGTAGAGGTGGCAGGGTAGCCTAATGGTTAGACTGTTGAGGTGGCAGGTAGCCTAGTGGTTAGAGTGTAGAGGCGGCAGGGTAGCCTAGTGGTTAGAGTGTAGAGGTGGCAGGGTAGCGTACTGGTTAGTACAGAGGAGGCAGGGTAGCCTAGTGGTTAGAGTGTAGAGGCTGCAGGTAGCCTAGTGGTTAGAGTGTAGAGGCGGCAGGGTAGCCTAGTGGTTAGAGTGTAGAGGTGGCAGGGTAGCCTAGTGGTTAGAGTGTAGAGGAGGCAGGGTAGCCTAGTGGTTAGAGTGTAGAGGCAGCAGGGTAGCCTAGTGGTTAGAGTGTAGAGGAGGCAGGGTAGCCTAGTGGTTAGAGTGTAGAGGCAGCAGGGTAGCCTAGTGGTTAGAGTGTAGAGGCTGCAGGTAGCCTAGTGGTTAGAGTGTAGAGGCGGCAGGGTAGCCTAGTGGTTAGAGTGTAGAGGTGGCAGGGTAGCCTAGTGGTTAGAGTGTAGAGGAGGCAGGGTAGCCTAGTGGTTAGAGCGTTGGACTAGTAACTGGAAGGTTGCAAGTTCAAACCCCCTAGCTGACAAGGTACAAATCTGTCGTTCTGCGCCCTGAACAGGCAGTTAACTGTTCCTAGGCCATCATTGAAAAGAAAAATTTGTTCTTAACTGACTTGCCTGGTTAAATAAAGGTAAAATAAAAAAAATGTTACTGAATCTTTTAACCATACCACGTGATTGAACTCTTAGACTATCGATACCGACAGAATAAGAACAAGTATTTGATTTTAATTGCTAGTCTGCAGCTAGGAATTCGGGAACATTGAACGGAAAGAACGACAAGCGCCGACACATCTATCCTATAATGAAATTAATGAATGTCACTCTGAAGAATCCACTCTAACCACAACAGAGAGAGAGAGGACAGAAACTGTCCAACAGAAACTAACATTTCAGCAGAGATCCCAACGACACACTGAGCGTAAATATATATATATTGATTGCAATTGTTCCCGAATGAGTGAGCGTTCATGTTTAAAGCATTTTAATTGTTATGATTATTAACTCTGTCATTTCCCCTTTGTCTAACCAGCTGCCGGTTCAGCACATTCCTTCATTTCTTGTAACCATATTGACTTTGTTTATTTGTTTATGCATTTCTGTGAATTACTTAGTTGGTAAATAAATTGTTTAAGACAATTGATGTATAGATGACTCATAGTGAAGACTGGGTTCGTGCAGATAACCAACAATTTATGACGTTTGGATTGAGACTAACGTGAGGTAAAGTAAATAATTAATTAATCAGAAGACTATGGATCAGATATGAAAATATCTGAAAGGTTATATTCGGAAATTATAACTTTGTGATCTGAATATTTTCCTTGGTGCCCCGACTTCTTAGTTAATTACAGTTACATGATTAATCAGTTTAATCGAGATAATACTAATTACAGAGAATCTTTGATAAAAAAGTTTTCATTTAATAATAGTAAAGGCAAAACAACACCGTTAAAATAACAATGTGATCGTTTGTTGTCTTTTAAGTTGAAAAACAAATTGTGCCATTATACATGGACATATGCTCCATAGTTGTAAAAGTGATACATTGTACTTTTCATAATAAAACAGACTTGAAACAAGAAAAGGCCTGTTAATTGGAAAAACAGTTTGTTTATTGATTTTACATTGTCTCTGTCAGGTTGACGTTAACCTGCGACTGGTTGAAACATGAAACAAATATGAAATGAAATACAAAACAATGAAATATGTGGAATTGAATTAAATAAATTCTACAATTTGTACAACAGAGTGTTGTGATGCAGGGTCACTATAGCAACAGAGTGTTGTGACGCAGGGTCACTATAGCAACAGAGTGTTGTAATGCAGGATCACTATAGCAACAGAGTGTTGTGACGCAGGGTCACTATAGCAACAGAGTGTTGTGACGCAGGGTCACTATAGCAACAGAGTGTTGTAATGCAGGATCACTATAGCAACATAGTGTTGTGATGCAGGGTCACTATAGCAACAGAGTGTTGTAATGCAGGATCACTATAGCAACAGAGTGTTGTAATGCAGGATCACTATAGCAACAGAGTGTTGTGACGCAGGGTCACTATAGCAACAGAGTGTTGTGATGCAGTGTCAATATAGCAACACAGTGTTGTGATGCAGGGTCACTATAGCAACATAGTGTTGTGATGCAGGATCACTATAGCAACATAGTGTTGTGATGCAGGGTCACTATAGCAACAGAGTGTTGTGATGCAGTGTCAATATAGCAACACAGTGTTGTGATGCAGGGTCACTATAGCAACATAGTGTTGTGATGCAGGGTCACTATAGCAACATAGTGTTGTGATGCAGGGTCAATATAGCAACATAGTGTTGTGATGCAGGGTTACTATAGCAACATAGTGTTGTGATGCAGGGTCACTATAGCAACAGAGTGTTGTGACGCAGGGTCACTATAGCAACATAGTGTTGTGATGCAGGGTCACGATAGCAACATATTTTTGTGATGCAGGGTTACTATAGCAACATAGTGTTGTGATGCAGGGTCACTATAGCAACAGAGTGTTGTAATGCAGGATCACTATAGCCACATAGTGTTGTGACACAGGGTCACTATAGCAACAGAGTGTTGTGATGTGGAATCTCTCCAGACCAGAGACTGTCTTCTAGGAGAGGAACCCTGTGACGTCATCATCAGAGAGGGACATTCTAGAAACACACTTAGCCTGCTCTCTGATCTCTCTCTCTCTATATTCTCTCTGCTCGCTGCTCTCTCTCTCTCTCTGTCTCTCTGTGTGTCTCTGTTTGTCTCTCTCTGCTTTCTGCTCTCTCTGCTGACTCTGCTCTCTCTCTGTGTCTCTCTCTTCTCTCCCTCTGCTCTCTCTCTCTCTCTGCTCTCTCTATCTGTCTGCTCTCTCTGCTCTCTCTGCTTTCTGCTCTCTCTGCTCTCTCTGCACTCTCTCTCAGCTCTCTCTCTGCTCTCTCTGGTCTCTCGCTATCTCTGTTCTCTGCTCTTTCTCTGCTCTCTCTCTCTGCTCTCTCTCTCCTTCTGCTCTTTCTCTCTGCTCTCTCTGCTCTCTCTCTGCCCTTTGCTATCTCTCTCTGCTCTGCTCTCTCTCTGCTCTCTGCTTTCCCTACTCTCTCTGCACTCTCGCTCTCTCTGCTCTCTCTTTCTGCTCTCTATCTCTCTCCCCCAATCGCTCTCGCTTTTTATATCTTAACAGTGGTGCAGTTTGGGCAATCACCACTTGATGGCAGTGTTAAACCAGAAGTGATGAAAACAACATCACTGCAGAGAGAGAGAGAGCGAGAGAGAGCAGAGAGTGTCACGTTACAGCCTTATTCTAAAATGGTTTACATTGTTTTTTCCCTCCACAATCAACACACAACAACCCAGAATTACAAAGCAAAAACTGTATATTTTATGTGTGCACATTTCTATAAAAAAAAAAAATTGATATCACATTTACATAAGTATTCAGACCCTTTACTCAGTACTTTGTTGAAGCACCTTTGGCAGCGATTACAACCTTGAGTCTTCTTGGGTATGACGCTACAAGCGTGGCAAACCTGTATTTGTCTAATATGTATTTGTCTAATATTCTTCTCTGCAGATCCTCTCAAGCTCTGTCAGGTTGGATGGGGAGCGTCGCTGCACAGCTATTTTCAGGTCTCTCCAGAGATGTTTGATTGGGTTCAAGTCCGGGCTTAGGATCGTTATCCTGTTGTCCAGTCTGTGTATAATATAGTGGGAGGGTAGAGAGTCAGAACAGAGGGAAGAGAGGGAGGGAGGGAGGGGAGAGAGTCAGAACAGAGGGAGGATCTGGAGCCCTGAGGGGGAGAGAGAGAGAGAGAGGGAGGGGAGAGAGTCTGAACAAAGGGAAAGAGATAGAGAGAGGAAGGGTAGAGAGTCAGAACAGAGGGAAAGAGAGAGAGGGAGGGTAGAGAGTCAGAACAGAGGGAAAGAGAGAGAGAGAGGAAGGGTAGAGAGTCAGAACAGAGGGAAAGAGAGAGGAGAGAGGAAGGGTAGAGAGTCAGAACAGAGGGAAAGAGAGAGAGGGAGCGGAGAGTTATCATGTTATGTTATGACAATTATCCCGGATCCGATATGGGTGGTTCAGAGAGGTTAATTAAAGATTAGAAAAAAATTAGAAATTGTTTGTTAACCAGACCTGTATGTCCAAGGTTTTATGCACTACAGGTGAATTACAGGTGAAGTCACTCAATCCAGTCCCTGAGGCAGGCCTGTAGGGGGAACCATACCAAGAACTCCTGGTGACAGCTAGCTGAAAGAGCTACCCGGATTCATATCGCACTGCGGGAGTGTAAGACACAACTGACACAGCGAACAATAACAGTGTTCGAGAGGAGAACTGGAATTAACAGAATTCTGGGGGCCATCTCTAGAATGAAGATTCCCTTTTCCCGTCATTCCATCCCTGTGTTTGTTCATAGAAGTGGAAGTGTGTCTGGCTCTTGCTGATGATGTGTTATCTGGAAGAGGGTGGGGCTTTATAGGTGGGCTGGCCATCCTGAGCTGTCTGGTTGTGGGAGCCTTATTCCTGATACACCATGAACCCAGTGAAGGGCAGAGGGTAATATTGACAGGTAGTTAGACAATGAGGATTTAGTATTAACCTGTTGAAACTCTAGGGGCGCAATTTTATTTTTGGATGAAAAACGTTCCCATTTTAAACAAGATATTTTGTCACAAAAAGATGCTCGACTATGCATATAATTGATAGCTTTGGAAAGAAAACACTCTGAATTTTCCAGAACTGCAAAGATATTCTCTGTGGGTGCCCTAGAACGGGAGCTACAGGCAAAACCAAGATGAAACGGCAGCCAGGAAACCAGCAGGATTTTTGAGGCTCCGTTTTCCATTGTCTCCTTATATGGCTGTGAATGCGAGAGGAATGAGCCTGCCCTTTCTGTCGTTTCCCCAAGGTGTCTGCAGCATTGTGACGTATTTGTAGGCATATCATTGGAAGATTGACCATAGGAGACTACATTTTCCAGGTGTCCGCCCGGTGTCCTCCGTCGAAATTGGTGCGTCTTTTTCAGCTGCTGGTATTTTTCCATGCGATTCTGAGGGGAAAGCAGGCTTCAACGAACTGCATATCAATGAAGAGATATGTGAAAGAACACCTTGAGGATTGATTCTAAACAACGTTTGCCATGTTTCGGTCGATATTATGGAGTTAATTCGGAAAAAGTTTGACGTTTTGGTGACTGAATTTTTGGTTTGTTTCGGTAGCCAAATGTGATGTACAAAATGGAGCGATTTCTCCTACACAAAGATTCTTTCAGGAAAAACTGAACATTTGCTATGTAACTGAGAGTCTCCTCATTGAAAACATCCGAAGCTCTTCAAAGGTAAATGATTTTATTTATTTGGTTATCTGGTTTTTGTGAAAATGTTGCGTGCTAAATGCTACTCAAAATGCTAAGCTAGCTTAGCATACGCTTACACAAATTAGTGATTTGCTATGGTTCAAAAGCATATTTTGAAAATCTGAGATGACAGTGTTGTTAAGAAAAGGCTAAGCTTGAGAGCAGGCGCATTATTTTCATTTTATTTGCGATTTTCAGAAATCGTTAACGTTGCGTATGCTAATGAGCTTGAGGCTATAAATAGAATCCCGGATCCGGGATTGCGCGACGCAAGAAGTTAACCAAGCATAATAGATCACTTGATCTGGATAAACAGGAAGTGAGAGTGAGACTGGGAAGGATGTCTCAGTGGAGTTCTATGTAGACCAAATGGGGTCTCTGACTCCTTGGCAGTTCAGGACTAAGAGCAGCTATTATGGAAGACATCTATGCAAGTCACTGTGTAGTTCACGGAAACAGGTTATAGCTCACATCATGTGAGAGGGCTACATAAATCTACATACCCAGCATGGAAGAAGATGGAGTGCAGTGAAAGTAAGGGTTTCATTTGATAACCTAGTGCATTCCAGGTAGAAAAAGTTAGAGCAGCTAATTGCTCTATAGTCAGCAGAATACAAGCAGAGTCTCCCTGACAAAGCAGATACTGACTGTGGAGTTGTCCAGAGCCAAGAGCCGGTGTGAATAGTTCAGATGAAAGATCTTAAGGAAAGGGAAACTGGTTACCTAAGGGAATGGCCTGTATGGTAAAACTATTCATGGAAACAGGAAAGCCAGATATAACAGTTTTTATATCCACATGTTCCTCTGAAATCTAAGCTTCCTCCTTTCACAGAGGCAAGGATAGACTGTTTACTGTTTGGTTCGGTATATTACTTCTGGGAAATATGTGGGGAAATCAGTACCTGCAATAGGACAGATAATGTTACTTCTGATGCGGCAAATGAGTGATTTGGCTGGTTGAGATCTGGGGATTTCAGTAAGATAAGGAGGCCCAGGGTTCACATCTGGTGGTGGTTGTGTGGGGGAATGACGTTATGGCCGAGTATTACTGGCTAATTGGACAGGGGTATGTGTACTGGTACATTTGAGAATGCCTTTCACACTCATTCAACACCATGATAGTAAAAATCAAATCAAATCAAATCAAATGTATTTGTCACATACACATGGTTAGCAGATGTTAATGCGAGTGTAGCGAAATGCTTGTGCTTCTAGTTCCGACAATGCAGTAATAACCAACAAGTAATCTAACTAACAATTCCTAAACTACTGTCTTATACACAGTGTAAGGGGATAAAGAATATGTACATAAGGATATATGAATGAGTGATGGTACAGAGCAGCATAGGCAAGATACAGTAGATGGTATCGAGTACAGTATATACATATGAGATGAGTATGTAAACAAAGTGGCATTGTTAAAGTGGCTAGTGATACATGTATTACATAAGGATGCAGTCGATGATATAGAGTACAGTATATACGTATGCATATGAGATGAATAATGTAGGGTAAGTAACATTATATAAGGTAGCATTGTTTAAAGTGGCTAGTGATATATTTACATAATTTCCCATCAATTCCCATTATTAAAGTGGCTGGAGTTGAGTCAGTGTCAGTGTGTTGGCAGCAGCCACTCAATGTTAGTGGTGGCTGTTTAACAGTCTGATGGCCTTGAGGTAGAAGCTGTTTTTCAGTCTCTCGGTCCCAGCTTTGATGCACCTGTACTGACCTCGCCTTCTGGATGATAGCGGGGTGAACAGGCAGTGGCTCGGGTGGTTGATGTCCTTGATGATCTTTATGGCCTTCCTGTAACATCGGGTGGTGTTGGTGTCCTGGAGGGCAGGTAGTTTGCCCCCGGTGATGCGTTGTGCAGACCTCACTACCCTCTGGAGAGCCTTACGGTTGAGGGCGGAGCGGTTGCCGTACCAGGCGGTGATACAGCCCGCCAGGATGCTCTCGATTGTGCATCTGTAGAAGTTTGTGAGTGCTTTTGGTGACAAGCCGAATTTCTTCAGCCTCCTGAGGTTGAAGAGGCGCTGCTGCGCCTTCTTCACGATGCTGTCTGTGTGAGTGGACCAATTCAGTTTGTCTGTGATGTGTATGCCGAGGAACTTAAAACTTGCTACTCTCTCCACTACTGTTCCATCGATGTGGATAGCGGGGTGTTCCCTCTGCTGTTTCCTGAAGTCCACAATCATCTCCTTAGTTTTGTTGACGTTGAGTGTGAGGTTATTTTCCTGACACCATACTCCGAGGGCCCTCACCTCCTCCATGTAGGCCGTCTCGTCGTTGTTGGTAATCAAGCCTACCACTGTTGTGTCGTCCGCAAACTTGATGATTGAGTTGGAGGCATTCGTGGCCACGCAGTCGTGGGTGAACAGGGCGTACAGGAGAGGGCTCAGAACGCACCCTTGTGGGGCCCCAGTGTTGAGGATCAGCGGGGAGGAGATGTTGTTACCTACCCTCACCACCTGGGGGCGGCCCGTCAGGAAGTCCAGTACCCAGTTGCACAGGGCGGGGTCGAGACCCAGGGTTTCCAGCTTGATGACTAGCTTGGAGGGTACTATGGTGTTGAATGCCGAGCTGTAGTCGATGAACAGCATTCTCACATAGGTATTCCTCTTGTCCAGATGGGTTTGGGCAGTGTGCAGTGTGGTTGAGATTGGATCGTCTGTGGACCTATTTGAGCGGTAAGCAAATTGGAGTGGGTCTAGGGTGTCGGGTAGGGTGGAGGTGATATGGTCCTTGACTAGTCTCTCAAAGCACTTCATGATGACGGAAGTGAGTGCTACGGGGCGGTAGTCGTTTTGCTCAGTTACCTTAGCTTTCTTGGGAACAGGAACAATGGTGGCCCCCTTGAAGCATGTGGGAACAGCAGACTGGTATAGGGATTGATTGAATATGTCCGTAAACACACCAGCCAGCTGGTCTGCGCATGCTCTAAGGGCGCGGCTGGGGATGTCGTCTGGGCCTGCAGCCTTGCGAGGGTTAACACGTTTAAATGTTTTACTCACCTCGGCTGCAGTGAAGGAGAGACCGCATTTTTCCGTTGCAGGCAGTGTCAGTGGCACTGTATTGTCCTCAAAGCGGGCAAAAAAGTTATTTAGTCTGCCTGCGAGCAAGACATCCTGGTCCGTGACTGGGCTGGATTTCTTCCTGTAGTCCGTGATTGACTGTAGACCCTGCCACATGCCTCTTGTGTCTGAGCCGTTGAATTGGGATTCTACTTTGTCTCTGTACTGACGCTTAGCTTGTTTGATAGCCTTACGGAGGGAATAGCTGCATTGTTTGTATTCAGTCATGTTACCAGACACCTTGCCCTGATTGAAAGCAGTGGTTCGCGCTTTCAGCTTCACGCGAATGCTGCCCTCAATCCAAGGTTTCTGGTTAGGGAATGTTTTAATCGTTGCTATGGGAACGACATCTTCAACGCCCGTTCTAATGAACTCGCACACCGAATCAGCGTATTCGTCAATGTTGTTATTTAACGCAATACGAAACATATCCCAGTCCACGTGATGGAAGCAGTCTTGGAGTGTGGAGTCAGCTTGGTCGGACCAGCGTTGGACAGACCTCAGCGTGGGAGCTTCTTTTTTTAGCTTTTGTCTGTAGGCAGGTATCAGCAAAATGGAGTCGTGGTCAGCTTTTCCGAAAGGGGGGCGGGGCAGGGCCTTATATGCGTCGCGGAAGTTAGAGTAACAGTGATCCAAGGTTTTTCAGGGGTGGATACGTCTCTGACTAATTGGGTTGACAGTGTGTTTGGAAGATGGAAAAATGTTATGATTACTATGTTAGGGGCTACCTTCACCTGTGTGACTGTGTTAGTTTTGTGAGGATGGGTTTGATTGCGTGTATGAAAGTTATCATTTCCAGGACTCTGGAGAAATCAATGACACTTCAGATGGTGATATATGGACCAATCCTAAGCTCTCAACAGTAGAATACAAAATACATGGCTTGGACATAATAGAAGAATCCTCACTTTCACTCGCGAGGAGACCATATTTGATGTTTAGGAAATGTAGATGTTTTCTTGTTTCAATGTATAGACTGTTGTTTCATGAAGATTAACTTCTTGAAACTCCCCAACCCGGATCCGGGTTTGTGACTAAAGCCTCAGGCTCATTAGCATAACGCAACGTTAACGATTTCTGAAAATCGCAAATAAAATTAAAATAATGCGTTTGCTCTCAAGCTTAGCCTTTTCTTAACAACACTGTCATCTCAGATTTTCAAAATATGCTTTTGAACCATAGAAATTGACTAATTTGTGTAAGAGTATGCAAAGCTAGCATAGCATTTTGTGTAGCATGTAGCACGCAACATTTTCACAAAAACCAGATAACCAAATAAATAAAATCATTTACCTTTGAAGAGCTTCTGATGTTTTCAATGAGGAGAGTCTCAGTCACATACCAAATGCGCAGTGTTTCCTGAAAGCGTCTGTGTGTAGGAGAAATCGTTCCGTTTTCTACATTGCGTCTGGCTACCGAAACGAACCGAAAATGCAGTCACCTACAACGTGAAACTTTTTCCGGATTAACTACATAATATCGACCGAAACATGGCAAACGTTGTTTGGAATCAATCCTCAAGGTGTTTTTTCACATATCTCTTCATTGACATGCAGTTCGTGGAAGCTTGCTTTCCTCTCTGTGTCCCATGGAAAAATACTGGCAGGTGACTTTTGCGCACCAATTTCGGCGCAGGACACCGGGCGGACACGTGGTAAATGTGGTCTGTTATGGTCAATCTTCCAATGATCTGCCCACAAATACGTCACAATGCTGCAGACACCTTGGGGAAACGACAGAAAGGGCAGGCTCGTTCCTCTTGCGTTCACAGCCATATAAGGAGATAATGAAAAACAGAGCCTCAAAAATCCTTGTCATTTCCTGGATGCCATCTCATCTTGGTTTTGCCTGAAGCTCACGTTTTAGGGCACGCACAGAGAAGATCTTTGTATTTCTGGACACGTGTTTTCTTTCGAACGGTAGCAATTATATGCATAGTCGAGCATCTTTTTGTGACAAAATATCTTGTTTAAAACGGGAACGTTTTTCATCCAAAAATGAAATTGCGCCCCCAGAGCATCAACAGGTTAACAGACAATCCTGATAAGAAGTGTTCTGATTCTGATGTAGGTTAAAACAGTCCCGGGCGTTGATCGTGTGTCCTTACGTGTATTGGTTTGTCTTCTTCCTAGGATATCATTGACATTTCCTTTTAGTGTTTAATGATGGTATGAATTGTTTTGTCATTTTTAGGGTGGATTGTTAGAATTATTATGAATAAATGAATAAACAATATCCCCATTTAAAATAGAACGATAACTAAATAAACTTATACTCTGTTTTATTATATCTGATTAACAATATGAGTTCATAAGGTGGGATTGTGAGATACAGACAAGGAGTAATTAAAGTTAATGAACACCATTCCAACTAGGAAGAAACTAATGGAATGGTGGTGGAATGGTGGTGGAATGGTGATGGAATGATGATGGAATGGTAAACAGAATGGTGATGGAATGGTGATGGAATGGTAGTGGAATGGTGATGGAATGGTAGTGGAATGGTGGTGGAATGGTGATGGAATGGTGATGGAAGGGTGGTGGAATGGTGATGGAATGGTGATGGAATGGTAGTGGAATGGTGAACAGAATGGTAGTGGAATGATAGTGGAATGGTAATGGAATGGTGATGGAATGGTAAACAGAATGGTAGTGGAATGGTGATGGAATGGTGATGGAATGGTAAACAGAATGGTAAACAGAATGGTAAACAGAATGGTAGTGGAATGGTAAACAGAATGGTAGTGGAATGGTGATGGAATGGTGATGGAATGGTAGTGGAATGGTAAACATAATGATAGTGGAATGGTAAACAGAATGGTAGTGGAATGGTGATGGAATGGTGATGGAATGGTAAACAGAATGGTAGTGGAATGGTGAACAGAATGGTAGTGGAATGGTAAACAGAATGGTAGTGGAATGTTGATGGAATGGTAAACAGAATGGTAGTGGAATGGTGATGGAATGGTGATGGAATAGTAAACAGAATGGTAGTGGAATGGTAAACAGAATGGTAGTTCCACTAGCATTCTGTTTACCATTCCATCACCATTCCACTACCATTCTGTTTACCATTCCATCACCATTCCACTACCATTCTGTTTACCATTCCATCACCATGGTGAACAGAATGGTAGTGGAATGGTGATGGAATGGTAAACAGAATGGTAGTGGAATGGTGATGGAATGGTAAACAGAATGGTAGTGGAATGGTGATGGAATGGTAAACAGAATGCTAGTGGAATGGTGATGGAATGGTAAACAGAATGGTAGTGGAATGGTGATGGAATGGTAAACAGAATGGTAGTGGAATGGTGATGGAATGGTAAACAAAATGGTGATGGAATGGTAAACAAAATGGTAGTGGAATGGTAAACAGAAGGGTAGTGGAATGGTAATAGTAGGTCACATACACATATTTAGCAGATGTTATTGCGGGTGAAGCGAAATGCTTCTCTTTAACTGCTAGATGGAGACTGACAGTATTGTAGAGATGTTCCTCTCTGTAACTGCTAGATGGAGACTGACAGTATTGTAGAGATGTTCCTCTCTGTAACTGTTAGATGTAGACTGACAGTATAATGTGACCTGCAGAGTCGAAAGGTTGGGCAGATGTCCGGCCCCCAAGCAACCTTTCAGGTCACAGGTCACACACGGAGGGTTTGAGAGGCAGGTGTATGGTTCCTCCTAGACTCTCAGGAGTTAACACAAACACGGAGGGTTTGAGAGGCAGGTTTATGGTTCCCCCTAGACTCTCAGGAGTTAACACAAACACGGAGGGTTTGAGAGGCAGGTGTATGGTTCCCCCTAGACTCTCAGGAGTTGACACACACACGGAGGGTTTGAGAGGCAGGTGTATGGTTCCTCCTAGACTCTCAGGAGTTAACACACACAGGTCAGGGAGGGTTTGAGAGGCAGGTGTATGGTTCCCCCTAGACTCTCAGGAGTTAACACACACACGGAGGGTTTGAGAGGCAGGTTTATGGTTCCCCCTAGACTCTCATGAGTTAACACACACAGCTCAGGGAGGGTTTGAGAGGCAGGTTTATGGTTCCCCCTAGACTCACACAGGTCAGGGAGGGTTTGAGAGGCGGGTTTATGGTTCCCCCTAGACTCTCAGGAGTTAACACACACACGGAGGGTTTGAGAGGCAGGTGTATGGTTCCCCCTAGACTCTCAGGAGTTGACACACACACGGAGGGTTTGAGAGGCAGGTGTATGGTTCCTCCTAGACTCTCAGGAGTTAACACACACAGGTCAGGGAGGGTTTGAGAGGCAGGTTTATGGTTCCCCCTAGACTCTCAGGAGTTAACACACACACGGAGGGTTTGAGAGGCAGGTGTATGGTTCCCCCTAGACTCTCAGGAGTTGACACACACACAGAGGGTTTGAGAGGCAGGTTTATGGTTCCTCCTAGACTCTCAGGAGTTAACACACACAGGTCACGGAGGGTTTGAGAGGCAGGTGTATGGTTCCTCCTAGACTCTCAGGAGTTAACACACACAGGTCACGGAGGGTTTGAGAGGCAGGTGTATGGTTCCTCCTAGACTCTCAGTAGTTAACACACACAGGTCAAGGAGGGTTTGAGAGGCAGGTGTATGGTTCCTCCTAGACTCTCAGGAGTTAACACACACAGGTCACGGAGGGTTTGAGAGGCAGGTGTATGGTTCCTCCTAGACTCTCAGGAGTTAACATACACAGGTCAGGGAGGGTTTGAGAGGCAGGTTTATGGTTCCTCCTAGACTCTCAGGAGTTAACACACACACGGAGGGTTTGAGAGGCGGGTTTATGGTTCCCCCTAGACTCTCAGGAGTTAACGTTAAAAATCAGTCACATCAATAATTTAATATATGTTTCATAGTTTGAGATGCCTTATCTACCGTAATTAACCACCCCTAAGAACTAATATAATGTTCTGTTAACTGATCTGGGACCAGTTAAATGAAGGTCACATAAACACATTTAATAAATAATATAATGTTCTGTGAACTGATCTGGGACCAGTTTCCCAACCTCATATTAAGGCAAAGTTAGCCTTCATAGGAGCATCGTTACATCTCTTTCCCAAAACCATGGTTATTCAGGTTGCACCTGAAAACAGTTATAATGTACCTCCTGCCTCAGCCCCGGCATAGAGCAGGGAAAACCATGCTTATTCAGGTTGCACCTGAAAACAGTTGTAATGTATCTCCTGCCTCAGCCCCGGCATAGAGAAGGGAAATGCATCGTTAGATGCTTATCTGCCCTCCTGCGTCACGTTATACACAGAAGATCCCCACTAAACAAAGAATCACACGGTTTATCAGTTGAGTACTGGATTGGGTGAATTTCATGTTCCATCAATTGACTTCTATTTTGCTACTTGTAGGCTACTGTCTGTAATTTGTCTCAGTATATTTTATGATGTGTGGCCTGGAAAATTATTTGTTTTATTTAATCAAGGTTAAAAGATTAATGTTTCAGCTTTCATCAGAATAATCACACAAAGGGAATGGACAAGTTAAATGTATTTCAGTATGATTGAAATAGGACTATAGCCTGCTGTTTATATTGTAATGCATTAACTTCTTGAAACTCCCCATCCCGGATCCGGGTTTGTGACTAAAGCCTCAGGCTCATTAGCATAACGCAACGTTGACGATTTCTGAAAATCGCAAATAAAATGAAAATAATGCGTCTGCTCTCAAGCTTAGCCTTTTCTTAACAACACTGTCATCTCAGATTTTCAAAATATGCTTTTGAACCATAGAAATTGACTAATTTGTGTAAGAGTATGCAAAGCTAGCATAGCATTTTGAGTAGCATTTAGCACGCAACATTTTCACAAAAACCAGATAACCAAATAAATAAAATCATTTACCTTTGAAGAGCTTCTGATGTTTTCAATGAGGAGACTCTCAGTTACATACCAAATGCGCAGTTGTTCCTGAAAGCGTCTGTGTGTAGGAGAAATCGTTCCGTTTTCTACATTGCGTCTGGCTACCGAAACGAACCGAAAATTCAGTCACCTACAACGTAAAACTTTTTCCGGATTAACTACATAATATCGACCGAAACATGGCAAACGTTGTTTGGAATCAATCCTCAAGGTGTTTTTTCACATATCTCTTCATTGATATGCAGTTCGTGGAAGCTTGCTTTCCTCTCTGTATCGCATGGAAAAATACTGGCAGGTGACTTTTGCGCACCAATTTCGGCGCAGGACACCGGGCGGACACCTGGTAAATGTGGTCTCTTATGGTCAATCTTCCAATGATCTGCCTACAAATACGTCACAATGCTGCAGACACCTTGGGGAAACGACAGAAAGGGCAGGCTCATTCCTCTCGCATTCACAGCCATATAAGGAGACAATGGAAAACAGAGCCTCAAAAATCCTTGTCATTTCCTGGATGCCATCTCATCTTGGTTTTGCCTGAAGCTCACGTTCTAGGGCACGCACAGAGAATATCTTGGTATTTCTGGACACGTCAGAGTGTTTTCTTTCGAATGGTATCAATTATATGCATAGTCGAGCATCTTTTTTGTGCCAAAATATCTTGTTTAAAACGGGAACGTTTTTCATCCAAAAATGAAATAGCGCCCCCATAGATGTAAGAGGTTAACCCATGTTATTTTTAGAAAAAATACAGTGGATTCCGAAGGAGAGATTTCATTAGCACAGTAAAGATATATAGAATATGTTTAGCATTCGTTTTGGCTTTAATTAAACATTTAGAATATTTTTATTTAAATAGTATTAAAATTTGACAGGGATATATGACATATGTGGAGATTCAGAATTAGGGATAGAATCGAGAACCTTAATTAACCTATAAAAGGACTTTAGAAATTGACACCATAGACATGATTTTTCAACAACAACAAAAAATCCATGACTTTTAGATAAAGCCAAACAGTGAGACATTTAGTTAAAATTTGGAAGCATCACAGCTGTTACAGAGCAGAGAGGAAATGAACACAAAAACCTCTTAAAAGTAGATAAGACACTTGACAGAGAATTGGTACAGGATAAATATGAATGGTTACCAAAGGGAGAATTGGACATACATGATAATGTCAGAACATAAGGATAATTTACTAATTTTACCTACAGTGCCTTGCGAAAGTATTCGGCCCCCTTGAACTGTGCGACATTTTGCCACATTTCAGGCTTCAAACATAAAGATATAAAACTGTATTTTTTTGTGAAGAATCAACAACAAGTTGGACACAATCATGAAGTGGAACGACATTTATTGGATATTTCAAACTTTTTTAACAAATCAAAAACTGAAAAATTGGGCGTGCAAAATTATTCAGCCCCCTTACGTTAATACTTTGTAGCACCACCTTTTGCTGCGATTACAGCTGTAAGTCGCTTGGGGTATGTCTCTATCAGTTTTGCACATCGAGAGACTGAACATTTTTCCCATTCCTCCTTGCAAAACAGCTCGAGCTCAGTGAGGTTGGACGGAGAGCATTTGTGAACAGCAGTTTTCTGTTCTTTCCACATATTCTCGATTGGATTCAGGTCTGGACTTTGACTTGGCCATTCTAACAGCTGGATATGTTTATTTTTGAACCATTCCATTGTATATTTTGCTTTATGTTTTGGATCATTGTCTTGTTGGAAGACAAATCTCCGTCCCAGTCTCAGATCTTTTGCAGACTCCATCAGGTTTTCTTCCAGAATGGTCCTGTATTTGGCTCCATCCATCTTCCCATCAATTTTAACCATCTTCACTGTCCCTGCTGAAGAAAAGCAGGCCCAAACCAAGATGCTGCCACCACCATGTTTGACAGTGGGTATGGTGTGTTCAGGGTGATGAGCTGTGTTGCTTTTACGCCAAACATAACGTTTTGCATTGTTGCCAAAAAGTTCAATTTTGGTTTCATCTGACCAGAGCACCTTCTTCCACGTTTGGTGTGTCTCCCAGGTGGCTTGTGGCAAATTTTAAACGACACTTTTTATGGATATCTTTAAGAAATGGCTTTCTTCTTGCCACTCTTCCATAAAGGCCAGATTTGTGCAATATACGACTGATTGTTGTCCTATGGACAGAGTCTCCCACCTCAGCTGTAGATCTCTGCAGTTCATCCAGAGTGATCATGGGCCTCTTGGCTGCATCTCTGGTCTTCTCCTTGTATGAGCTGAAAGTTTAGAGGGACGGCCAGGTCTTGGTAGATTTGCAGTGGTCTGATACTCCTTCCATTTCAATATTTTTGCTTGCACAGTGCTCCTTGTGATGTTTAAAGCTTGGGAAATCTTATCCAAATCCGGCTTTAAACTTCTTCACAACAGTATCTCGGACCTGCCTGGTGTGTTCCTTGTTCTTCATGATGCTCTCTGCGCTTTTAACGGACCTCTGAGACTATCACAGTGCAGGTGTGACTTGATTACACACAGGTGGATTGTATTTATCATCATTAGCCATTTAGGTCAACATTGGATCATTCAGAGATCCTCATTGAACTTCTGAACTTCTGTAGAGAGTGTGCTGCACTGAAAGTAAAGGGGCTGAATAATTTTGCACGCCCAATTTTTCAGTTTTTGATATGTGAAAAAAGTTTGAAATATCCAATAAATGTCATTCCACTTCATGATTGTGTCCCACTTGTTGTTGATTCTTCACAAAAAAATACAGTTTTATATCTTTATGTTTGAAGCCTGAAATGTGGCAAAAGGTCGCAAAGTTCTAGAGGGCCGAATACTTTCGCAAGGCACTGTAAGTCATTATTTAGGGTAGATAAGGTTGTTATCTGGGCAGAGCCAGGTATCAAAAGGGGGATAGGGAAGTTTGTGGTCTAGGATAGGACACTTAGTGGCCTATTGGATAATAAACTAATAATAAAAAATAAATAAACATTTTTTTAGCTAACAAATAGGCATAGAAGTTAGAGATATAATCAGATAAAACATATGAGAAACTGTTTGTTAACCAAGCCTGTATGTCCAGGAGTTTATGCATTACAGATGAATTACAAGTGAAGTCACTCAATCCAGTTCCTGAGGCTTGTTGGGGGGACCATACCAAGGACTCCTGGTGACAGCTAGCTGAAAGAGCTACCCGGATTCATATCACACGATGGGAGGGTTAGACACCTTTACACTCTCGAACAATAACAGTGTTCGAGAGGAGAACTGGAATTAACAGAATTCCGGGGGCCTTCTCTCGAATGAAGATCTCCTTTCCATCATTTCATCCCTGTTTTTGTTCATAGAAGTGAAAGTGTGTCTGGCTCTTGCAAATGATGTGTTCTCGGGGAGAGGGTGGGGCTTCACATGTGCGCTGACCGTCCTGAGCTGTGTAATTGTAGGGGCCATAGTCCTGATCCACCATGATCCCCCGGAGAAGGCCAAAGGGGGTATCTTGACTCATGTGCTAGACGAGGGAACTTTGACATTATCAAAGCATCTGAAAAGATCACTGAAACAAAACAGTAAGGAAATGAGAGTGGGATTGTGAAGGATGTCTCAGTGGAGTTCTTGGTAGACCAAATGGGGCCTCTGACTCCTTGGCAGTTCAGGACTAAGAGCAGCTATTATGGAAGACATCTATGCAAGTCCCTGTGTAGTTCACGGAAACAGGTTAAAGCTCAGATCATGTGAGAGGGCTACATACATCTACATACCCAGCATGGAAGAAGATGGAGTGTAGTGAAAGTAAGGGTTTCAGTTGATAACCTAGTGCATTCCAGGTAGAAAAAGTTAGAGCAGCTAATTGCTCTATAGTCAGCAGAATACAAGCAGAGTCTCCCTGACAAAGCAGATACTGACTTTGGAGTTGTCCAGAGCCAAGAGCCGGTGTGAATAGTTCAGATGAAAGATCTTAAGGAAAGGGAAACTGGTTACCTAAGGGAATGGCCTGTATGGTAAAGCTATTCACGGAAGCAGGAAAGCCAGATAATAACAGTTGTATGGATTTACACTATTTAAATCCACATGTTCCTCTGAAATCTAAGCTTCCTCCTTTCACAGAGGCAAGGGGAGACTGTTTACTGTTTGGTTCGGTATAGTGCTTCTGGGAAATATGTGGGGAAATCAGTACCTGCAATAGGACAGATAATGTTACTTCTGATGCGGCAAATGAGTGATTTGGCTGGTTGAGATCTGGGGATTTCAGTAAGATAAGGAGGCCCAGGGCTCACATCTGGTGGTGGTTGTGTGGGGGAATGACGTTATGGCCGAGTATTACTGACAGATTGGACAGGATTATGGGCCCTTGTACATTTGGGAATGCCTTTCACACTCGTTCAACACCAAGACATGAAGTTAGCCAAATGGGAGAAAAGAGGTACTCCATCTGGGTCTTTTGATGACAGAGTATATATTAATGACATTGGGGATCCACGGGGGGGGGGGGGGGGGGCAGATGAGTTCAAAGCAAGAAATCAGATCCTAGCAGGATTAGAGTTAAGCATTTTCTGGTGGTCTACTCTCAATAAGAACGTGGACTGGTTTAATTAGATTTATTATAATCAGCAGCGCTTTATAAAATATACCAGAGATGCTATTAAAGGTTTGGCAGAACAGACTGAAGAAACCAGCCTGATGGCTTGGCAGAAAAGAATTGAATTAGATATGTTATTGGCTGAGAAGGGAGGAGTATGCGTGATTATCAGGACCATGTTTGTGCTTACATCCCACATAACACACCTCCAGACGAATCAGTGCCCAAAGCCTCAGCTTCAGCTCACGGTTTGGCAGAAAACTCTTGGATACTTTTCTGACTAATTGGTTTGATAGTATGTTTGGAAAATGGAACATTTCTATGATCACTGTATTATGGGTCACCTTCATCTGTGTAACCGTTTAGTTTTATGGGGCTGTTGTCTAATTCCCTGTGTATGAGGCCTTATTTCCAGGACTGGAGAAATCGATGACAATAGATGGTGAGGTACCAGGGGATTCCAGGTTCTGACCCATGGAGGACTGAATGCATGGCTACAGAACAAGTGGACAAATCTGGATCCTTCATTTGCGGGGAACTTTGAGACCATTTTTGTATATTTAGGGAGGTTAGGTTGTACCTTGTTTCAATGAAGATTGTAACGAAAATTCTGATGAGAAGACTTATGATTCTGATGTCCTAAAAACAGTCAGTGTGAATGCAAGTAGTGGGTTATGTTTAGGTGATGTTTTGATAACAATAAATATTTCTAGTGAAAATAGAAATAGGCTTTTTAATTTATTTAATTTATTTTTTAAATATTTTAATACAACTACATGTGTGATTGGATGTAGAATATTAAATCATAGGGTGGATATGTTAAGGGAATTTTTAGCAATAATGACTAATTATGTATACATTTCAATCAGGACTGACTAATCAGAATACTATTATGTTACTGTATATGTACTAATCAGAATACTATTATGTTACTGTATATGTACTAATCAGAATACTATTATGTTACTGTATATGTACTAATCAGAATACTATTATGTTACTGTATATGTACTAATCAGAATATTATTATGTTACTGTATATGTACTAATCAGAATACTATTATGTTACTGTAATATGTACTAATCAGAATACTATTATGTTACTGTATAGATGTATGAATTTTCTTTTAACCATAGTACTGAATATAATGTATGTAAATATAATCAAGAATTAGAACAATGACTGTCTGTTTCTTGGTAGAAATGAATGAACTTATAGCCAGACTGGCTAGAAGGTTTATCTACACAGGCAGACCTTGGCTCTGGTCATAAATGATCTAAATCTTGAGAGCCATACAGCCGTTGTACTGGAGCGGACATGAGACGGGGTCGTACGCAAACTAATGACGCCATTTTCAGTTTATAACCTGTGGTAACTGTATCATGTTCAGTGCTCTCGGGAAGAAATGCTGCTGATAGATTTTGAGACTGGTCTCTGTCCATTTCATGCAAATAAGAGTCTTACAAATTCTTAGGAATTGACAGTGTTTAATTTTAATTGGGTATTAAAACATATAGGAATTTAATTCTTGTAACAGGTGATAACTGTGTTTGTGGAGTAAAGCATGTGTATCTGTTGGTTTGAAATAAACTTTAGTGGATATTGTTTTTTGAGACTGATTTATGTGATTAAAGAAAACTGTAGTATCCAAGAAGTGTACTTCACATGGATGTATTATGTATTTAACCTTAATGGATGGGTGGTGACTGTTGAGAATGCTAATGAATTCAGTGAATAGTTGGATATCATGAGGCCAGGATCCTATAATGTCGTCTAGAAGTCTGTAATAGAATGTAGGTTGATGTGGGCACTTGGCCAATGCCTCTCTCTCCCATTCAGCCATGTAAATGTTTGCATATGCCGGGGCAAATTTCTTACCCATAGCTGTTCCCTCCAACTGTAAGTAGTGCTCATCATTGAATATAAAGTCATTGTGTGTGAGGCTGATTTCTAATAATTGTAGTGTTTCATTGTCTGGTCTATTGCTATCTGGGTGTGCATGGAAAATATTTCTGACCGTCTGTACTCCTGTTGCTGTATTTATGTTAGTGTGTAAGCTATCAATGTCTATAGTGAATATATATGTTTGGGAGGGAACAACTATGGGTTTGATCTTCTCAAGAAAGTGATGTGTCTCTGAGGTAGCTGGGGTGTCTAGTGAAGAGAGGGTTGATATAATGATCAATATATTGGGCTATGTTGTATGATTCGCTATTACAGTCTGATACGATTGGCCTGCCAGGAGGAACTTCATAGGGAATAGTCCAGGTTTCTGGTTCTTTATGAATGTTGCAAAGCAGGTAAAACAGTCTAGGTGGTGGAGTGTCTGGTCCAAATAGAAAGTCTCCTTGTTTTTTCGTGATGTGCCGTTTATCATAAAGTGTTTGTATGATTCTACGTAATTTAGTCTGGGTCTGTGGTTGTAGGCTGTTTCCTATTTGTTCATAATACTTGGTGTTGGTTAACTGTCTATTTGCCTCGTATGTGTATTGATGTTTGTCTAGGATCACTGTTTTAGATCCCTTATCTGCCGGTTTCTATATTATGTTGTTTATAAGTTCTTTTATGGCTTGTCTTTCGATGCGGGTGATGTTGTCCTCTCTATCTGTCTGGGTGTGATAGTTGTGAAGGGTGTCTTGGTCGGTTCTGATTAGGTTCTTTACCCTCCTATCTATCTGGGACAGTTTGGGTTCCCAGATGGAAGGAAGGGTGAATGGTAAATGGTTGTCATTTGTCTGATAGTCAAAGTAGTCTAGAAGTTTAAGTCGTCTATGATATTTATGTGTGTCCCTATGAAGTTCCTCCCAGTCAAATTTACCAGGGTGGGGAAAGAAAGACAACCCCCTCTCCAAAAGTTGGGTCTGTGCTGTTGTGAGTTGAAAAGACTTGGATAAATTCATGATGTTTGATGAGAGGAGGCCAACTACCCCCTCTGCTGGGTAATCTAAGAAAGCAACTGGGGGAGGAAAGGGGGGAGAGAGTACAGGGGGTTGGGGGAAAAAGAAGGGTGTGGTGTGGCTAGGTGGGTCCAAATTCTGAAATTTAGCAGCTCACACCAATTCTTAAAATGTGGTCTGCTGTGGTTGTTGTCCGGTGTATCAGGTCTGTTGTGTGGAATTCATCACGGGGTAGCACCAAGAGAAATGGGCCATGTGTGGTGATGTAACCGTTAATGACTGAGGTTTTATATTCGATCTGGTGAAAGAAGGTGTGAGTGGTTAATAATGGGGATGTAAATAATTGCATTTGGGAAAGTGACGATTGCTTCCTTGTGCATTGATGCAATCTGTTTGATTGATGTTGTGTATGGGTCTTTATCCATATTGTTTATGCCCACCGAGAGAACCACTATGCTGGTGTCTAAATGAACCTCTGTTTTCTCCAGAACCTTTGTGAAATGGTAAAATGTTGCTCCAGGGTAACTGTCCACTTGTATGTTTGGGTTATGAAATGGAGGGATTCTATTAACATTTGAGTCTCCCAAGACTAGTATTGGTTTATTTCCCTTAAAAATTCCAATCCGCCACCTTGCCTTTTGGTCTGTCTTTATGGTACGATGGTTTCTGAAGAGTTGCTGGGGTTGCGTGTTGATGCTGAGGCTGGGGTTGGGGGTTGATGCTGGGGCTGAGGCTGGGGTTGATGCTGGGACTGAGGCTGGGGTTGATGCTGGGGCTGAGGCTGGGGTTGGGGTTGATGCTGGGGCTGAGGCTGGGGTTGGGGTTGATGCTGGGACTGAGGCTGGGGTTGGGGTTGATGCTGGGACTGAGGCTGGGGTTGATGCTGGGGCTGAGGCTGGGGTTGGGGGTTGATGCTGGGGCTGAGGCTGGGGTTGGGGTTGATGCTGGGGCTGAGGCTGAGGTTGGGGGTTGATGCTGGGGCTGAGGCTGGGTTTGGGGTTGATGCTGGGACTGAGTCTGGGGTTGGGGGTTGATGCTGGGGCTGAGTCTGGGGTTGATGCTGGGGCTGAGGCTGGGGTTGATGCTGGGACTGAGGCTGGGGTTGATGCTGGGGCTGAGGCTGGGGTTGGGGTTGATGCTGGGGCTGAGGCTGGGGTTGGGGTTGATGCTGGGGCTGAGGCTGGGGTTGGGGGTTGATGCTGGGGCTGAGGCTGGGGTTGGGGTTGATGCTGGGGCTGAGGCTGAGGTTGGGGGTTGATGCTGGGGCTGAGGCTGGGTTTGGGGTTGATGCTGGGGCTGAGGCTGGGGTTGGGGGTTGATGCTGGGGCTGAGTCTGGGGTTGGGGGTTGATGCTGGGGCTGAGGCTGGGGTTGGGGGTTGATGCTGGGGCTGAGGTTGGGGTTGGGGTTGATGCTGGTGCTGAGGCTGGGGTTGATGCTGGGGCTGAGGCTGGTAAAATAATAATGATTCTACATTTATAGTATGAACCTGGATCATCATAATGATTCTACATGTTATAGTATGAACCTGGATCATCATAAAGATTCTACATTTATAGTATGAACCTGGATCATTGTAACGGCTTTCGTCTGGTGAAGGAGAATCGGACCAAAATGCAACGTGTTATTTTTGAGACATGTTTAATTACGAAGAAAACAAACAATACAAAAAACAACAAACAGAACGTGAAAACCTATACAGCCTATCTAGTGACAACAAACACAGAGACAGGAACAATCACCCGTGAAATACTCAAAGAATATAGCTGCCTAAATATGGTTCCCAATCAGAGACAACGATAAACATCTGCCTCTGATTGAGAACCACTCCAGACAGCCATAGACTTTGCTAGATAACCCCACTAAGCCACACACCCAACACCCACAAAACCCCAAGACAAAACACACCACAATAAACCAATGTCACACCCTGGCCTGACCAAATAAATGAAGACAAACACAATATATTACGACCAGGGCGCGACAATCATCATAATGATTCCACATGTTATAGTATGAACCTGGATCATCATAATGATTCTCCATGTTATAGTATGAACCTGGATCATCATAATGACTCTACATGTTATAGTATGAACCTGGATCATCATAATGATTCTCCATGTTATAGTATGAACCTGGATCATCATAATGACTCTACATGTTATAGTATGAACCTGGATCATCTTAATGATTCTACATGTTATAGTATGAACCTGGATCATCTTAATGATTCTACGTTATAATATGAACCTGGATCATCATAATGATTCTACATGTTATAGTATGAACCTGGATCATCATAATGATTCTACATGTTATAATATGAACCTGGATCATCATAATGATTCTCCATGTTATAGTATGAACCTGGATCATCTTAATGATTCCACATGTTATAATATGAACCTGGATCATCATAATGATTCTACATGTTATAATATGCCATGGCCTTTACTGGCCAAAGGTTAAACTGCTGTTATGGTTATGAAATACTATGGTGTTGTGTCACTAGACTTTGACCAGATATTATTGCATCCAAAGATCAACTGAACCTAGAACATAGATACAGAGACACTTGTCATCAGGAAGGTGATCTCTCAGCACAACGGAAAATATCTCAATGACTTGACATGTTCTGGTTGTGAATTCAGGCTGCAAGGTAAGAATCTTCCCAGGAATTATTGTAAAGTGTGTAGAGACATTCAATGTCTGGTGTTATTTTAGTATAGTGAATGACAGTAAAACACTCAGATGTAACAGTCCATTTCACCTGGGACAGCTACGTGACAGTTCAATCATACAAAATGGCGCTAACTGGGTGTTGTCAAGTCACACTCAAAAACATGTTGTTCATATATTCGTATATCGTGGTTATTTTACAGTTTGTATATTTTTTATGTATAAATTGTAAGTCGTCTTTCAGAATATCAGAACATGTGTTGTTTTCTAAATTCCAATGAGCTCCTGCTTCCTGTGTAATTTGGTATGAAACCACTGAACAGACTTTTCTTAACATCGATATTATGAACTGAATTCAGTAACAGCATCATAATATCATACCTGTTGAACAAAGCAACACACTAGAATGAGAGAAATTATTAGAAGAGAAAGTGAGACATTATTATTAATATTACTATATATTGTTATTATTATATTATATTATTATTATTGTATTATTATTATTAATATTATTAGTTACACTATATGGATAAAAGGTGAAAAATATCATCACGACTACATGTTCATGTGATGCAATAAATCACCTGACTGTTTGTGTCTGTTAGTAAATGTTTTATTTATAAGAGATCAGTAATTAAATAGAACAATTGACCTTCAATAATTAGGTGTCACTTTGTTAACCACAACCAACATGTTGGATCTCTGTTCAGGGGTCAGTGCTTGAAAATGAGTCTCTCTGGTGAAAAAGAGGAGGGGGGCCCTGCCTCTAAAATGAGTCTCTGTGAGGAACATGACTCCAAAGATAAGAGGTGAGATGACGATGTTGTATAGGAACATATAAAGAGTTAATTTCTAAATAATTATTTCCACAATTTTTTCACAATTGTTATTTTTCATCAGAAATGATTGTTTATGGGAACCTTCATGTGGCTGTAAAATATTGTTGTTATTAGAATTGAATTCATAGATTTTTGTGTATGAATTTTTGTTTTGCAAAATGCTACTGTACCTTGCGAAAGTATTCGGCCCCCTTGAACTTTGTGACCTTTTGCCACATTTCAGGCTTCAAACATAAAGATATAAAACTGTATTTTTTTGTGAAGAATCAACAACAAGTGGGACACAATCATGAAGTGGAATGACATTTATTGGATATTTCAAACTTTTTTAACAAATCAAAAACTGAAAAATTGGGCGTGCAAAATTAAAAATTTCTTGAAAAGTTTGTCTTGAGGATGGCGTTATAATTATATCCTCGACCAAATCGATATCTTCTCCTTCCGCCACTGTGGGTTGAAAAAACAGCTTAGTAGTACGCAAATTAATGAATTTATCAATTTCAGTTTCCTAGTTCTGAGACCTGCCCATATAGGACCTGCCTCTCAATATTGGTAATCCAATCAAAATACGTGCCTGTGTAACACTGGAGCCAGCCAGCAGGCGTACAATAGCCAACTCTAAAGCTGATTGATTGACACTAAATTTTAATTTCCATTCACTTTAAGCTACAAGCGCCCGCACTGTTGATTCTGAAGGCCTGGGGGCAGATTTTAGACCCCTGGCAACACATGATGGCTGAATAGGATTGGATAAAAGATCTAACATAAAGACCAGCCCTCCAAATCTCAACGTGGGGCTGGAAGCAGTGCAACCAAGAGGAAAGCTATGAAATGAAGAGTATAACTCTTACTCTGGGGAATAATTTAATACATATTCGTGGGAAAATATATTTAAAAAATATATATATTCTGATGATGTTTAGGCCAGCAGAGAAGGCCTTGCTGGCCCTGACGGCCCACCACTGCATACATTACAATACACCGTTGACCATTAGTTACAGCAAACAACAAACATGTCTCTTCTGCTCCGTTCTTAACCCCTCCCCTCTTCACAAGATGGACAGTATAACTTTAGTGTTTAACCCTTATGTGTCCAAGGACCAAACTTTTGAATATTATTTTCAGTGCGCCTCAACTAGGCTGGAAACATGACATTTACAACAACATTTTTTTTCTGATAACTAGTTCATTGCATCCGCCATGGTGCCCAGTTTCATAACATTACGTTATGTTATAGAGTAATCGCTAAAAAACAGGCCTTATTTTAGGTCATTCTTCTTCCTGCCAGCTCCTATTAGTTCTATTGAGCTCCGTGGAATCAACTCACCTTCTGAACGTTCTATTCCCAACTCATTGTTCTGCGTCACAATGGCAGCTTCACTATTGTATCAATGACACCTGCCGGCATTAAGCTTGAACGCTGACGTCAGGTTACTTATTATCAACAGGGTTACAGCAACACCTAACGAAAACGAATGTCTGTCCTCTTTTTCAAGATGTGGCCGATTTATTAAACAGCCAGAAGTCATTTTTTTAATTAAGAAACAACACTTTTTTTGTGACTTGTTGTTTCTAAATGGCTGCAAGGGTAAATTGATATGCATCGAAATGTTCGTTCGTAGTCATCGGATTGAGTGAAAGCTGCGCAGTTTCACTGAGTTAGAAAACAAATGGACAGGTGTAGCTCATTGATTTGTAGATCTGACGCAGTTGCTACCTCAGATTATGAGCCCAGCAGGTGTCGTGAATGAGTTATGTAGTACCCACAGAAGGCCACAGGGAGGAGCAAGAGAGCTATAAACCCATACTGTTTTTTTACCTTAAAACCCCTAAACCTAACAATCAATCAAATGTATTTATAAAGCCATTTTTACATCAGTATATAACGCTACTTATTACCTATTTTAGCATTAACCTTAACCCTAATTATTTAGAAACTGTTTTAGTAATATTATTATGTTAGTAAATACCATTATGGTACTAAATAGCATTTTGATTATTTTGTTAATCAAAACCTGTCTCAGCATTTTGCTGTTTTTGTTTTGTTATTTTATTATATTTATTATTGCAAGGCAGAACACTTGATCAACAAGCCACATCTGTTTAATTTTTCAAATGTGGTTTGAACTGTGTGACCAAGTAACCTCTATGTGAAAGTTTCAGCAATTGGCGTGGGATAGATTGGGCAGGTTAGAGATCTAAGGAATTAACCAGAAAAATACACTTTATTTCTATGCTGCCCCACCAATGTATTTGAATTAATAACATTTAATTGCAAAATGTCCAATAGATGGGAGCATATGACCACAAAGCATTAGTTATAGGCTACAAGCAGCAATATGATTGACATAAAATAGCAGCAACCACAGACTATATGTCCCATGATTTTCTAAAATGGTCACTCATCATTTTAGTTAGCTATTTATCTCGGATTTGGGCTGTGTTGCTTTTGGGTGAGAAAAAAACTGGCTATAGCAGGTATTGAATCCCAGGTAAATAATCACTAGTCAAAACCTCAACCTTAGTATACATGCATTATAAAAAATCATGTTAATATCTAATATTGCGAGTAAACAACCTCGGAATAGAAAAGACAGAGTGCAACTTCCAGCCAGTCAATACATTACATCTTGCAACCATAGCGGTTAGCAAATAGCACATTTTCCAGCACCCGGCAAGGGATTCAAACCAGCCACCTTTTGGCCACAGGTCCAATTCCTTAGCCACTGGGTGAACACCTGAGTTAATCTTGGGGAATAAACATGAGTTAATCTGCCAAAATGAAGACAAAATGCTTTAGAGACACACATGGTATCACTTTTTATACATAATTATTACACATAAATCATTGCCAAAAGCACAAGACATATTATTAATGGATTGATCATATCAAATATCAAAACATTATTCTAATGTAGGTCTTTATTATTAATGGATTGATAATATCAAATATCAAAACATTATTCTAATGTAGGTCTATATTATTAATGGATTGATCATATCAAATATCAAAAACATTATTTCTAACTACTCAAAGCAATTACATGTGGCTCAGGAACCACTGACTCACTGCATTATTCTATAGTATTATCAAGACACCTGCTGTTAACTCTAACTACTTAGGACACCTGCTGTTAACTCTTAACTACTTAGGACAGCTGCTGTTAACTCTTACCTACTTAGGACAGCTGCTGTTAACTCTTAAATACTTAGGACACCTGCTGTTAACTCTTAACCTGTTGCGTCGCGCAATCCCGGATCCGGGATTCTATTTATAGCCTCAAGCTCATTAGCATAACGCAACGTTAACTATTCATGAAAATCGCAAATGAAATGAAATAAATATATTTGCTCTCAAGCTTAGACTTTTGTTAACAACACTGTCATCTCAGATTTTCAAAATATGCTTTTCAACCATAGCTAAACAAGCATTTGTGTAAGAGTATTGATTGCTAACATAGCTATAAGCCTAGAATTCAGCCAGCAACATTTTCACAAAAACAAGAAAATCATTCAAATAAAATCATTTACCTTTGAAGAACTTCAGATGTTTTCAATGAGGAGACTCTCAGTTAGATAGCAAATGTTCAGTTTTTCAAAATAATATTATTTGTGTAGGACAAATCGATCCGTTTTGTTCACGTTTGGCTATGAAAAAAACGTGTATCCAGTTATAGCCTCAAGCTCATTAGCATAACATAACGTTAACGATTTCTGAAAATCGCAAATAAAATGAAAATAATGCGCCTGCTCTCAAGCTTAGCCTTTTCTTAACAACACTGTCATCTCAGATTTTCAAAATATGCTTTTGAACCATAGCAATTCACTAATTTGTGTAAGAGTATTCTAAGCTAGCTTAGCATTTTGAGTAGCATTTAGCACGCAACATTTTCACAAAAACCAGATAACCAAATAAATAAAATCATTTACCTTTGAAGAGCTTCGGATGTTTTCAATGAGGAGACTCTCAGTTACATAGCAAATGTTCAGTTTTTCCTGAAAGAATCTTTGTGTAGGAGAAATCGCTCCGTTTTGTACATCACATTTGGCTACCGAAACTAACCGAAAATTCAGTCACCAACAACGTCAAACTTTTTCCGAATTAACTCCATAATATCGACCGAAACATGGCAAACGTTGTTTGGAATCAATCCTCAAGGTGTTTTTTCACATATCTCTTCATTGATATATCGTTTGTGGAAGCCTGCTTTCTTCTCTGAATTCCATGGAAAAATACTTGCAGCTGAGGTTTGCACACCAATTTCGGCGCAGGACACCGGGGCGGACACCTGGTAAATGTGGTCTCTTATGGTCAATCTTCCAATGATATGCCTACAAATACGTCACAATGCTGCAGACACCTTGGGGAAACGACAGAAAGGGCAGGCTCATTCATCTCGCATTCACAGCCATATAAGGAGACAATGGAAAACGGAGCCTCAAAAATCCTGCTGATTTCCTGGATGCCGTTTCATCTTGGTTTTGCCTGTAGCTCACGTTCTAGGGCACGCACAGAGAATATCTTTGCAGTTCTGGAAACGTCAGAGTGTTTTCTTTCCAAAGCTATCAATTATATGCATAGTCGAGCATCTTTTTGTGACAAAATATTGCGCTTAAAACGGGCACGTCTTTTTATCCAAAAATGATATAGCGCCCCTAGAGTTTCAAGAGGTTAACTACTTAGGACAGCTGCTGTTAACCTCTTACATCTATGGGGGCGCTATTTCATTTTTGGATGAAAAACGTTCCCGTTTTAAACAAGATATTTTGTCACAAAAAGATGCTCGACTATGCATATAATTGATACCATTCGAAAGAAAACACTCTGACATGTCCAGAAATACCAAGATATTCTCTGTGCGTGCCCTAGAACGTGAGCTTCAGGCAAAACCAAGATGAGATGGCATCCAGGAAATGACAAGGATTTTTGAGGCTCTGTTTTCCATTGTCTCCTTATATGGCTGTGAATGCGAGAGGAGTGAGTCAACCCTTTCTGTCGTTTCCCCAAGGTGTCTGCAGCAATGTGACGTATTTGTGGGCAGATCATTGGAAGATTGACCATAAGAGACCACATTTACCAGGTGTCCGCCCTGTGTCCTGCGCCGAAATTGGTGCGCAAAAGTCATCTGCCAGTATTTTTCCATGCGATACAGAGAGGAAAGCAAGCTTCCACGAACTGCATATCAATGAAGAGATATGTGAAAAAACACCTTGAGGATTGATTCCAAACAACGTTTGCCATGTTTCGGTCGATATTATGTAGTTAATCCGGAAAAAGTTTTACGTTGTAGGTGTCTGAATTTTCGGTTCTCCTTTCGGTAGCCAGACGCAATGTAGAAAACGGAACGATTTCTCCTACACACAGACGCTTTCAGGAAAAACTGCGCATTTGGTATGTAACTGAGAGTCTCCTCATTGAAAACATCAGAAGCTCTTCAAAGGTAAATGATTTTATTTATTTGGTTATCTGGTTTTTGTGAAAATGTTGCGTGCTAAATGCTACTCAAAATGCTATGCTAGCTTTGCATACTCTTACACAAATTAGTCAATTTCTATGGTTCAAAAGCATATTTTGAAAATCTGAGATGACAGTGTTGTTAAGAAAAGGCTAAGCTTGAGAGCAGACGCATTATTTTCATTTTATTTGCGATTTTCAGAAATCGTTAACGTTGCGTTATGCTAATGAGCCTGAGGCTTTGGTCACAAACCCGGATCCGGGATGGGGAGTTTCAAGAGGTTAACTCTTACCTACTGAGGACAGCTGCTGTTAACTCTTAAAACTACTTAGGACACCTGCTGTTAACTCTTAACTACTTAGGACAGCTCACGAGGTGTCATAAATATCTGCCGACTAGGTGGAACTAGAGACTTCATGCATAGTTACCCACCCACTTTTAAGTGTAAAATGTCTTTATTCTCAGCACTTATACGACTTTGAATGTTTGTTTTACACAATAATAAAAAATCAATATTACTAATGTAACCCACTGTCAAGACTGGGTTTAGTTGATTGTGTTGCACTGCTCATGTCCTCGTTCTGGAACTGTCCGCGTCCCCGTACAGAACTGTTCTGGTCGCCATACAGAACTGTCCGCGTCCCCGTTCAGAACTGTCCGTGTCCCCGTACAGAACTGTCCGTGTCCCTAACCCCTAACCCTAGATATAACCTATTTTAACCCCTAACCCTAGGTATAACCTATTTCAACCTTAGCCCTTAACCCCTAAACCTAGGTATAACCTATTTTAAACTTAACCCTTAACCCCTACCTGATTAACCTATTTTTAACTTAACCCCTAACCCTAGGTATAACCTATTTGAACCCTAATTCTAGGGTAGGGTAGCCTAGAAGACTTTAAAAACCTATTTTAGTTTTTCTCAACCACAGGTAACTGAATTAATGTTCAGGCTTATTGATAATTGTTATGTTAATGACGTATAATTTCAAAACATGAGCATAAAACCAGGTAATAATAAACATGAATCATCATTATATTACTTCACAGTAATCTGTTAAATACTGTTTCAGTGCTTCCTCTTGTGTTAGCAGTGTGGAAAGGGACAGGAAGAAGCACACAGGAGTTTTCCTGTGAGGGGAGTGGTGGTGTATCCAGGGAGAAAACTAAACTAGACTCAGTACTTGTTCTCCATATAGTCTCATTATTACCTCAACTACCTGGTACCCTGCACATTGACTCAGTACTGGTACTCCTTATAGTCTCATTATTACCTCAACTACCTGGTACCCTGCACATTGACTCAGTACTGGTACTCCTTATAGTCTCATTATTACCTCAACTTCCTGGTACCCTGCACATTGACTCAGTACTGGTACTCCTTATAGTCTCATTATTACCTCAACTTCCTGGTAACCTGCACATTGACTCAGTACTGGTACTCCTTATAGTCTCATTATTACCTCAACTACCTGGTTCTCTGCACATTGACTCAGTACTGGTTCTCCTTATAGTCTCATTATTGTTATTTTATTAGTGGTCATTAGTGGTCTTATGCTGCCATCTATTGGAATTATATAGCAACTGCAGTAGTACTGAATAATGTGTAATTCCTTACAAAAGTAGTAATTACTTAGATTTGCTTAGAATTGCAAAATCTAACAGTAGTACTGTCACTGAACAACACAATGCCATGATTAGATTAAATACACAACGATTCCTGTAAACAATGACAGCTTATTTACCAACATTTATGGAAATGGATATGTAGCTTTTTAGAATGAAACTCTTCTTATATTTCCCCTTCTGAGCTTAGAATAGATGAGATATGTAATGTTTGTCTCTGTTGTGTTGAAGACCAATCCAGCAGGAGAGACCAGCCTCCCCTGTTCCCAGCTGTGTGTCCATGAAGAGTGACGGGTCTATGGTTCAACCTATAGAGTTTAGAGAGGGAGACTTTTCTACTGAACGAAGGTAAGAAGAACTCATGGGTCCTGGTCAGTGAGTTAAACAACACTGTCTCTAGTAATTTCTCCTCTCCCATTTTCACATTTATTGTTGTTGTTTTCATAACCCATAGGCTAATCCTTTCGTCCATTTCATAGTCCTTAAACAATATTAAACAAACACAACATTCCCTCTGTATGCGTGTGTGTGTGTATGCGTGTGTGTGTGTGTGTGTGTGTGTGTGTGTGTGTGTGTGTGTGTGTGTGTGTGTGTGTGTGTGTGTGTGTGTGTGTGTGTGTGTGTACCTACATGTACATATTACCTCAACTACCGGGTACCCTGCACATTGACTCAGTACTGGTTCTCCTTATAGTCTCATTATTACCTCAACTACCTGGTACCCTGCACATTGACTCAGTACTGGTACTCCTTATAGTCTCATTATTACCTCAACTACCTGGTACCCTGCACATTGACTCAGTACTGGTTCTCCTTATAGTCTCATTATTTCCTCAACTACCTGGTAACCTGCACATTGACTCAGTACTGGTTCTCCTTATAGTCTCATTATTACCTCAATACCTGGTACCCTGCACATTGACTCAGTACTGGTACTCCTTATCGTCTCACTATTACCTCAACTACCTGGTACCCTGCTCATTGACTCAGTACTGGTTCTCCTTATAGTCTCATTATTACCTCAACTACCTGGTACCCTGCACATTGACTCAGTACTGGTACTCCTTATAGACTCATTATTACCTCAATACCTGGTACCCTGCACATTGACTCAGTACTGGTACTCCTTATCGTCTCACTATTACCTCAACTACCTGGTACCCTGCACATTGACTCAGTACTGGTACTCCTTATAGTCTCATTATTGCCTCAACTACCTGGTACCCTGCACATTGACTCAGTACTGGTACTCCTTATAGCCTCATTATTACGGTCGGTAACATTTGAGAGTGAGGCAAATATGTAGCATTTTCCGGAAAAAAAACATGATGATTTGTCTCTCTGAAATGAAAACATCAAGTGATTTTAAACAAATACATATCTGTCATTGCACAATCCCATACAATGATTAGATAGTGAAACAACACACCAATCTCTTTAAGAAATGCTTTAAACAATAAAAGCTAATTTACTAACATTACTGAAAAGTGATATATAGTGTTTAGGAATTAAACAATTCTTATGTTTCCCCATCTGAGCTCAGAGTAGATGAGAGATGTAATGTTTGTCTCTGTTGTGTTGAAGCCCAATCAAGCAGGAGAGACCAGCCTCCCCTGTTCCCAGCTGTGTGTCCATGAAGAGTGACCGGCCTATGGGTCAACCTTCACACTTTAGAGAGGGAGACTTTTCTACTGAACAAAGGTAAGAAGAACTCATGGGTCCTGGTCAGTGAGTTAAACAACACTGTCTCTAGTCATTTCTCCTCTCCCATTTTCCCATTTATTGTTGTTGTTTTCATAATCCATAGGCTAATCCTTTTGTCCATTTTCATAGTCCTAAAACAATATTAAACAAACACAACATTCCCTCCCGGTGTGTGTGTGTGTGTGTGTGTCTGTGTGTGTCTGTGTGTGTCTGTGTGTCTGTGTGTGTATGTGTACTCCCTGGATGAGGAGATGTAATCTCATGTTTTGTCCACAGAAACCAACAGGAGAGATCAGAGTCAGAGATTCTCAGTGGTCAGTCTTCACAGAGTCATCAAACAGACCTGGACTCCATATTCAGTGTATGTGGTCCTGTTATGTACATTTGTATCTGTTTACCTCAAGTAAAGTTGATCTGTCAATCATTCATTCATGTGTTAATGAGAAAGCATTTATTCTCTTGCTTAACTTATTTACTTTATTTATTTCAGTTGCTTGAAGAGAATATTATTAGATTTGTGAAGAACGAGCTCAAGATGTTCAAGAGGATTCTTAGTCCAGAACTCCCAGAAGGCTTTGAGAGTCAGAAGCAGGATAAGGAAGTGGTGGATGCTGAAGATGAGAAGCAGGAGAGCAGTGCCAGAGAGGGGGCTCTGAAGATCACACTGCACATCCTGAGGAAAATGAACCAGAAGGAGCTTGCTGACACACTGGAGAAATGTAAGATCTGTCTGCCTCATGTTGAATGATGTTTTATAACATTTAAAAGCTGTAGCTAAAGTACAGCTAAAGTAGCTGTGTAACTCAATGATATTGTAGCAGCCTTAACACAACACCTAGTGACCTCATCAAGTAGCAGCAGGGATGTGTTGTGTTGATTCATTTAGAGAAAGAGAACATTAATAATACCATCAATAATACCAATAATAATATAATCAGTCACACCAGTCTGTAATGCATTATAAAAACATTTACACATGTATACAGTCAGTTAAGATAATAAATGATTATAATTTAAAACAACAGTCCTACAATACTGTAGGCATTAAAACAGATTAATAATATTAACTAGTAACTAGTAATATTGATATCCTCTGTGTTATTTCTAGATTCAGATGATCATGCTGTGATTTGCCAACGTGAACTCAAATCTAATCTAAAGAAGAAGTTTCAATGTGTATTTGAGGGGATCGCTAAACAAGGAAACCCAACACTTCTCAATAAGATCTACACAGAGCTCTACATCACAGAGGGTGGAACAGGAGAGGTCAATAATGAACATGAGCTGAGACAGATTGAGACAACAACCAGGAAACAAGAAACACCAGAGACTGCAATCAAATGTAACGACATCTTCAAACCCTTAACTGGACAAGATAAACCTATCAGAACTGTGCTGACAAAGGGAGTCGCTGGCATTGGAAAAACAGTCTCTGTGCAGAAGTACATTCTGGACTGGGCTGAAGGAAAAGCAAATCAGGATGTCCAATTTGTATTTTCATTCCCTTTCCGGGAGCTGAATTTGATGAAAGAGGACAAACACACTTTGGTTGATCTTCTTAATCACTTCTCAATGGAAACCAAGCAATCAGGAATCTCCATCTACAACAAGTACAAAGTTCTGTTCATCTTTGATGGTCTGGATGAGTGCCGACTGCCCCTAGACTTCCAGAAGAACAAGATCTGTTGGGACGTCACAGAGTCAACCTCAGTGGATGTTCTGCTGACAAATCTCATCAAGGGAAATCTGCTTCCCTCTGCTCTCCTCTGGATAACTACCCGACCTGCAGCAGCCAATAAGATCCCTTCAGGGTGTGTTGACCAGGTGACAGAGGTACGAGGGTTCAATGACCCACAGAAGGAGGAGTACTTCAGGAAGAGATTCAGTGATGAGGACCTGGCCAGCAGAATCATCTCACACATAAAGACATCAAGGAGCCTCCACATCATGTGCCACATTCCAGTCTTCTGTTGGATTTCTGCAACAGTCCTTGAAGACATGCTGAAACATAAGAGAGAAGAGATGCCCAAGACTCTGACTGAGATGTACACACACCTTGTGGTGTTTCATACCAAACAGAAGAATGAAAAGTATCTTGGGAAAGACGAGACAGGTCCACACTGGAATAAAGAGAGCATTCTGTCACTGGGAAAACTGGCTTTTCAACAGCTTGTGAAGGGCAATCTGATTTTCTATGAAGAAGACCTGAAAGAGTCTGGCATTGATGTCAATGAAGCCTCAGTGTACTCAGGATTGTGCACACAGCTCTTTAAAGAGGAACGTGGGCTGTACCAGAACAAGGTGTACTGCTTTGTTCATCTGAGCATTCAGGAGTTTCTAGCTGCTGTATATGTGTTCCTCTCATTCATCAACAACAATGAGAATCTAATGGACAAACTGCAAACAAGTGACAAGTCTGAAGTTACTGTCTACAGGAGTGCTGTGGATAAAGCCTTACAAAGTGAGACGGGAAACCTGGACCTTTTCCTCCGCTTCCTTCTGGGCCTCTCACTGGAGTCCAATCAGAAGCACTTACAAGGTCTACTGACAAAGTCAAGAAGCAGCTCACAGAGCCATGAAGAAACAGTCAAGTACATCAAGGAGAAGATCAGGGGCAATCCCTCTCCAGAGAGGAGCATCAATCTGTTCCACTGTCTGAATGAACTGAATGACCATTCTCTAGTGGAGGAGATCCAAAGCTACCTGAGCTCAGGAAGTCTCTCAGAACCCAACCTGTCACCTGCACAGTGGTCAGCTCTGGTCTTTGTGTTGCTGACTTCAGAAAAGGAGCTGGATGTGTTTGACCTGAAGAAATACTCCAGATCAGAGGAAGGTCTTCTGAGGCTGCTGCCAGTGGTCAAAGCCTCCAGAGCTGTTCTGTGAGTAAATAACATGACATATAAGAACTAATCATCAGGAAGCATTATCCAGTTTAGAGAAAATGATGTATTATAATTTAAATATAATTTTATATTGAAAGACATATTGAATAAATGCATTTGATTTTCACATTATTATAACAAAATGACCACACAATTCTAGGAGATGGAAAATGAATCTATATGTTGTTTTGGATAATTAACCAAATGCATCTGCCATTGTCCTTCTACACTACTGGTGTTAAAACTTCTTGAAACTCCCCATCCCGGATCCGGGTTTGTGACTAAAGCCTCAGGCTCATTAGCATAACGCAACGTTAACGATTTCTGAAAATCGCAAATAAAATGAAAATAATGCGTCTGCTCTCAAGCTTAGCCTTTTCTTAACAACACTGTCATCTCAGATTTTCAAAATATGCTTTTGAACCATAGAAATTGACTAATTTGTGTAAGAGTATGCAAAGCTAGCATAGCATTTTGAGTAGCATTTAGCACGCAACATTTTCACAAAAACCAGATAACCAAATAAATAAAATCATTTACCTTTGAAGAGCTTCTGATGTTTTCAATGAGGAGACTCTCAGTTACATACCAAATGCGCAGTTTTTCCTGAAAGCGTCTGTGTGTAGGAGAAATCGTTCCGTTTTCTACATTGCGTCTGGCTACCGAAACGAACCGAAAATTCAGTCACCTACAACGTAAAACTTTTTCCGGATTAACTACATAATATCGACCGAAACATGGCAAACGTTGTTTGGAATCAATCCTCAAGGTGTTTTTTCACATATCTCTTCATTGATATGCAGTTCGTGGAAGCTTGCTTTCCTCTCTGTATCGCATGGAAAAATACTGGCAGGTGACTTTTGCGCACCAATTTCGGCGCAGGACACCGGACGGACACCTGGTAAATGTGGTCTCTTATGGTCAATCTTCCAATGATCTGCCTACAAATACGTCACAATGCTGCAGACACCTTGGGGAAACGACAGATAGGGCAGGCTCATTCCTCTCGCATTCACAGCCATATAAGGAGACGATGGAAAACAGAGCCTCAAAAATCCTTGTCATTTCCTGGATGCCATCTCATCTTGGTTTTGCCTGAAGCTCACGTTCTAGGGCACGCACAGAGAATATCTTGGTATTTCTGGACACGTCAGAGTGTTTTCTTTCGAATGCTATCAATTATATGCATAGTCGAGCATCTTTTTGTGACAAAATATCTTGTTTAAAACGGGAACGTTTTTCATCCAAAAATGAAATAGCGCCCCCAGAGATGTAAGAGGTTAAATGAACAGTGTGTTTGTGAAGTCATGATGATCTCTTTGTCAGGCTGTCAGGCTGTGGAGTCACAGAGGAAGGCTGTGCTTCTCTGGTCTCAGCTCTGAGGTCAAACCCCTCACACCTGAGAGAGCTGGATCTGAGTAACAATGACCTGAAGGATTCAGGAGTGAAGCTGCTCTCTGCTGGACTGGGGAATCCCCACTGTAAACTGGAGACTCTGAGGTCAGTATTACTGTAGTTGGTCAACAAGTGATAACTGTTCACCAGATCCACATGTGTTTACCAGACACACATAGTCCACACCATATGTGTTTGGACAGTGAAGCTTACAGTTTTAAATGTGGTGCTATGCTCCAGCATTTTGGATTTGAGATATAATGGTTCATATTAGGTGACAGTACAGAATGTCACCTTTTATTTGAGGTTAATTAATGCTCATTAAGAAAAGAGTTATGTATGTTTAAATTTGTTTTAGATTATATTTTTCTTAATAGAAACTGAATGGTGAATAATGTCCTGTCATTTTGGAGTCACTTCACTTGTATTGTCAGTAAGAATAGAAGATGTTTCTGAACACTTCTACATTCATGTGGATGCTACTATGATGATGAATAATCAGGAATGAATCATGAATAATGATGAATGAGAAAGTTACAGAGGCACAAAGATCAGACCCCCTCTGTTTTGTTGTAGCCTCTGTTATTGGTAATGGTGAGAGGTTAGCATGTTTTGTTGTAGTCTCTGTTATTGGTAATGGTGAGAGGTTAGCATGTTTGGTTGTAGTCTCTGATATTGGTAATGGTGAGAGGTTAGCTGTTATTGGTAATGGTGAGAGGTTAGCATGTTTGGTTGTAGTCTCTGATATTGGTAATGGTGAGAGGTTAGCATGTTTTGTTGTATCCTCTGTTATTGGTAATGGTGAGAGGTTAGCATGTTTTGTTGTAGCCTCTGTTATTGGTAATGGTGAGAGATTAGCATGTTTCGTTGTAGCCTCTGTTATTGGTAATGGTGAGAGGTTAGCATGTTTTGTTGTATCCTCTGTTATTGGTAATGGTGAGAGGTTAGCATGTTTTGTTGTAGCCTCTGTTATTGGTAATGGTGAGAGGTTAGCATGTTTTGTTGTAGCCTCTGTAACTTTCTCACTCATTATTATTCATGATTCTTTCTCAGTCAAGGCGTCACAGGCTTGATGTCGTCATTGTGTTCGAGGAATATGGGACCAGATATACTTTTGACTAATTTAATACACTTTAAGTGTCAGAATACTTATGACTTCTTCAAATGGGGGGACTAGATACATAAAATGCTTTAATTTTTCTAAACATTGAAACAGATATGTATTAAAATATCCTCAAATAAAAGGTGACATTATATACTGTCACCTCATATGAAACATTTGATCTGAAATCCAAAATGCTGGAGAATAGAGACACATTTAAAATGTTAGCTTCACTGTCTAAATAGATATGGTGTGGACTGTTGACTCAATACAATCTAAATCTGATTCCTCACTGTCTGTCTTCTGACTGATACTGCTTTTTAAACTGGTCTGGTCAGTCTACTCAAATATTTGTACTATACATTTTTCTATCTGCAGGCTATACTTTGATCATTTGTTATTTCTAATAATGAAACATTCATTTATAAATAGATATGGCAGGTGTCAGGACACAGATATCTGAATATTTAAAAAAATATATACTGCCACGATTTTCACCACCTTAGAATGTGTCTATCACAAATGAACCGTGAAGCAATACTAAACAACTAAACATAGAATAACAACCCACAAATAAACCAAGAAATATGGTTCCCAACCAGAGACAACGATAAACAGCTGCCTCTGAGAACCAATCCAGGCAACCATAGACATATAAACACCTAGACAAGCCAAACCCCATAGATGTACAAAAACATTACATTTACATTTAAGTCATTTGGCAGACGCTCTTATCCAGAGCGACTTACAAATTGGTGAATTCACCTTATGACATCCAGTGGAACAGCCACTTACAATAGTGCATCTAAATCATTTCGGGGGGGGGTGAGAAGAATTACTTTATCCTATCCTAGGTATTCCTTAAAGAGGTGGGGTTTCAGGTGTCTCCGGAAGGTGGTGATTGACTCCGCTGTCCTGGCGTCGTGAGGGAGTTTGTTCCACCATTGGGGGGCCAGAGCAGCGAACAGTTTTGACTGGGCTGAGCGGGAACTGTACTTCCTCAGTGGTAGGGAGGCGAGCAGGCCAGAGGTGGATGAACGCAGTGCCCTTGTTTGGGTGTAGGGCCTGATCAGAGCCTGGAGGTACTGCGGTGCCGTTCCCCTCACAGCTCCGTAGGCAAGCACCATGGTCTTGTAGCGGATGCGAGCTTCAACTGGAAGCCAGTGGAGAGAGCGGAGGAGCGGGGTGACGTGAGAGAACTTGGGAAGGTTGAACACCAGACGGGCTGCGGCGTTCTGGATGAGTTGTAGGGGTTTAATGGCACAGGCAGGGAGCCCAGCCAACAGCGAGTTGCAGTAATCCAGACGGGAGATGACAAGTGCCTGGATTAGGACCTGCGCCGCTTCCTGTGTGAGGCAGGGTCGTACTCTGCGGATGTTGTAGAGCATGAACCTACAGGAACGGGCCACCGCCTTGATGTTAGTTGAGAACGACAGGGTGTTGTCCAGGATCACGCCAAGGTTCTTAGCGCTCTGGTGAGGAGGACACAATGGAGTTGTCAACCGTGATGGCGAGATCATGGAACGGGCAGTCCTTCCCCGGGAGGAAGAGCAGCTCCGTCTTGCCGAGGTTCAGCTTGAGGTGGTGATCCGTCATCCACACTGATATGTCTGCCAGACATGCAGAGATGCGATTCGCCACCTGGTCATCAGAAGGGGGAAAGGAGAAGATTAATTGTGTGTCGTCTGCATAGCAATGATAGGAGAGACCATGTGAGGTTATGACAGAGCCAAGTGACTTGGTGTATAGCGAGAATAGGAGAGGGCCTAGAACAGAGCCCTGGGGGACACCAGTGGTGAGAGCGCGTGGCGAGGAGACAGATTCTCGCCACGCCACCTGGTAGGAGCGACCTGTCAGGTAGGACGCAATCCAAGCGTGGGCCGCGCCGGAGATGCCCAACTCGGAGAGGGTGGAGAGGATCTGATGGTTCACAGTATCGAAGGCAGCCGATAGGTCTAGAAGGATGAGAGGAGAGAGAGTTAGCTTTAGCAGTGCGGAGCGCCTCCGTGATACAGAGAAGAGCAGTCTCAGTTGAATGACTAGTCTTGAAACCTGACTGATTTGGATCAAGAAGGTCATTCTGAGAGAGATAGCGGGAGAGCTGGCCAAGGACGGCACGTTCAAGAGTTTTGGAGAGAAAAGAAAGAAGGGATACTGGTCTGTAGTTGTTGACATCGGAGGGATCGAGTGTAGGTTTTTTCAGAAGGGGTGCAGCTCTCTTGAAGACGGAAGGGACGTAGCCAGCGGTCAGGGATGAGTTGATGAGCGAGGTGAGGTAAGGGAGAAGGTCTCCGGAAATGGTCTGGAGAAGAGAGGAGGGGATAGGGTCAAGCGGGCAGGTTGTTGGGCGGCCGGCCGTCACAAGAAGCGAGATTTCATCTGGAGAGAGAGGGGAGAAAGAGGTCAGAGCACAGGGTAGGGCAGTGTGAGCAGAACCAGCGGTGTCGTTTGACTTAGCAAACGAGGATCGGATGTCGTCGACCTTCTTTTCAAAATGGTTGACGAAGTCATCTGCAGAGAGGGAGGAGGGGGGGGGGGGGAGGAGGATTCAGGAGGGAGGAGAAGGTGGCAAAGAGCTTCCTAGGGTTAGAGGCAGATGCTTGGAATTTAGAGTGGAAGAAAGTGGCTTTAGCAGCAGAGACAGAGGAGGAAAATGTAGAGAGGAGGGAGTGAAAGGATGCCAGGTCCGCAGGGAGGCGAGTTTTCCTCCATTTCCGCTCGGCTGCCCGGAGCTCTGTTCTGTGAGCTCGTAATGAGTCGTCGAGCCACGGAGCGGGAGGGGAGGACCGAGCCGGCCTGGAGGATAGGGGACATAGAGAGTCAAAGGATGCAGAAAGGGAAGAGAGGAGGGTTGAGGAGGCAGAATCAGGAGATAGGTAGGAGAAGGTTTGAGCAGAGGGAAGAGATGATAGGATGGAAGAGGAGAGAGTAGCGGGGGAGAGAGAGCGAAGGTTGGGACGGCGCGATACCATCCGAGTAGGGGCAGTGTGGGAAGTGTTGGATGAGAGCGAGGGGGAAAAGGATACAAGGTAGTGGTCGGAGACTTGGAGGGGAGTTGCAATGAGGTTAGTGGAAGAACAGCATCTAGTAAAGATGAGGTCGAGCGTATTGCCTGCCTTGTGAGTAGGGGGGGAAGGTGAGAGGGTGAGGTCAAAAGAGGAGAGGAGTGGAAAGAAGAAGGCAGAGAGGAATGAGTCAAAGGTAGACGTGGGGAGGTTAAAGTCACCCAGGACTGTGAGAGGTGAGCCATCCTCAGGAACGGAGCTTATCAAGGCATCAAGCTCATTGATGAACTCTCCGAGGGAATCTGGAGGGCGATAAACAAGCCCTCGTCACACCCTGACCTAATTAAAATAATAAAGAAAACAAAGTTTTCAGGTCGTGACATCTGCAGGCAATACTTTGATCATTTGTCATTTATAATAATGATACATTCCTTTATGAATAGATATGACACTGATGTATCTGAATATGCTGAAAAAATACACTGCCACTATTTTCACCACCAAAGAATATCAGTGTGGTTTTAAAATGATTTGACTCTTTGCAGGCTGTCAGGCTGTCTAGTCACAGAGGAAGGCTGTGCTTCTCTGGTCTCAGCTCTGGAGTCAAACCCCTCACACCTGAGAGAACTGGATCTGAGTAACAATGACCTGAAGGATTCAGGAGTGAAGCTGCTCTCTGCTGGACTGGGGAATCCCCACTGTAAACTGGAGACTCTGAGGTCAGTATTCCTGTAGAAGATGGCACTGGAGGCAGATGGTTAGAGTCTTTGATATTTATTAATATACTAAAAGGGGGAGGCAAGAGAATGGTCGTGGACAGGCCAAAGGTCATAACCAGATCAGAGTCCAGGAGGCACAGAGTGGCAGACAGACTAGAGGTCAGGACAGGCAGACTGGTCAGGACAGGCAGAATGGTCAGGCTGACTAGAGGTCAGGACAGGCAGAATGGTCAGGCAGACTAGAGGTCAGGCAGTCGGGTAAAGAGTCCAGAAAACAGGCAAGGGACAAAAACCGGGAGTAACAAATAGAAGCAAAAAAAAATGCTGGTTGACTTGATAAGCATACAAGACAAACTGTATATATATATATATATATATATATATATATATATATACATACACCAGGGATATATACACCAGGGAAACACAGGGCTATATACACCAGGGACATATACACCAGGGAAACACAGGGACATATACACCAGGGACATATACACCAGGGACACACAGGGACATATACACCAGGGACATATACACCAGGGAAACACAGGGACATATACACCAGGGACATATACACCAGGGAAACACAGGGATATATACACCAGGGACATATACACCAGGGACATATACACCAGGGACATATACACCAGGGACATATACACCAGGGACATGTACACCAGGGATATGTACACCAGGGACATATACACCAGGGAAACACAGGGATATATACACCTGGGATATATACACCAGGAAAACACAGGGATATATACACCAGGGAACACAGGGATATATACACCTGGGATATATACACCAGGAAAACACAGGGATATACACACCAGGGAAACACAGGGATATATACACCAGGGATATATACACCAGGGAAACACCGGGATATATACACCAGGGATATATACACCAGGGAACACAGGGATAAATACACCAGGGAAACACAGGGATATATACACCAGGGATATATACACCAGGGATATATACACCAGGGATATATACACCAGGGATATATACACCAGGGATACACAGGGATATATACACCAGGATATATACACCAGGGATGTATACACCAGGGATACACAGGGATATATATACACCAGGGATATATACACCAGGGATACACAGGGATATATACACCAGGGATATATACACCAGGGAAACAAAGTGGAAATATACACCAGGGAAACACAGGGATATATACACCAGGGATATATACACCAGGGGAACACAGGGATATATACACCAGGGATATATACAACAGGGATATATACACCAGGGAAACACAGGGATATATACACCAGGGATATATACACCAGGGAAACACAGGGGTATATACACACCAGGGACATATACACCAGGGACATATACACCAGGGATATATACACCAGGGATATATACACCAGGGATACACAGGGATATATATACACCAGGGATATATACACCAGGGATATATACACCAGGGATACACAGGGATATATACACCAGCATATATACACCAGGGATGTATACACCAGGGAAACACCGGGATATATACACCAGGGATATAAACACCAGGGGAACACAGGGATATATACACAAGATATATATACACCAGGGATACACAGGGATATATACACCAGGGATATATACACCAGGGATATATACACCAGGGATACACAGGGATATATACACCAGGGATATATACAACAGGGATATATACACCAGGGAAACACAGGGATATATACACCAGGGATATATACAACAGGGATATATACACCAGGGAAACACAGGGATATATACACCAGGGATATATACACCAGGGAAACACAGGGATATATACACCAGGGATATATACACCAGGGAAACACAGGGATATATATACACCAGGGATATATACACCAGGGAAACACAGGGATATATACACCAGGGATATATACACCAGGGAAACACAGGGATATATATACACCAGGGATACACAGGGATATATATACACCAGGGATATATACACCAGGGAAACACAGGGATATATACACCAGGGATATATACACCAGGGAAACACAGGGATATATACACCAGGGATATATACACCAGGGGTATATACACCAGGGGTATATACACCAGGGACATATACACCAGGGACATATACACCAGGGACATATACACCAGGGACATATACACCAGGGACATATACACCAGGGATATATACACCAGGGACATATACACCAGGGAAACACAGGGATATATACACCTGGGATATATACACCAGGAAAACACAGGGATATATACACCAGGGAACACAGGGATATATACACCTGGGATATATACACCAGGAAAACACAGGGATATACACACCAGGGAAACACAGGGATATATACACCAGGGATATATACACCAGGGAAACACCGGGATATATACACCAGGGATATATACACCAGGGAACACAGGGATAAATACACCAGGGAAACACAGGGATATATACACCAGGGATATATACACCAGGGATATATACACCAGGGATATATACACCAGGGATATATACACCAGGGATACACAGGGATATATATACACCAGGGATATATACACCAGGGATATATACACCAGGATATATACACCAGGGATGTATACACCAGGGATACACAGGGATATATATACACCAGGGATATATACACCAGGGATACACAGGGATATATACACCAGGGATATATACACCAGGGAAACAAAGTGGAAATATACACCAGGGAAACACAGGGATATTTACACCAGGGATATATACACCAGGGGAACACAGGGATATATACACCAGGGATATATACAACAGGGATATATACACCAGGGAAACACAGGGATATATACACCAGGGATATATACACCAGGGAAACACAGGGATATATACACCAGGGATATATACACCAGGGGTATATACACCAGGGATATATACACCAGGGAAACACAGGGGTATATACACACCAGGGACATATACACCAGGGACATATACACCAGGGATATATACACCAGGGATATATACACCAGGGATACACAGGGATATATATACACCAGGGATATATACACCAGGGATATATACACCAGGGATACACAGGGATATATACACCAGCATATATACACCAGGGATGTATACACCAGGGAAACACAGGGATATATACACCAGGGATATAAACACCAGGGGAACACAGGGATATATACACAAGATATATATACACCAGGGATACACAGGGATATATACACCAGGGATATATACACCAGGGATATATACACCAGGGATACACAGGGATATATACACCAGGGATATATACAACAGGGATATATACACCAGGGAAACACAGGGATATATACACCAGGGATATATACAACAGGGATATATACACCAGGGAAACACAGGGATATATACACCAGGGATATATACACCAGGGAAACACAGGGATATATACACCAGGGATATATACACTAGGGAAACACAGGGATATATACACACCAGGGATATATACACCAGGGAAACACAGGGATATATACACCAGGGATATATACACCAGGGATACACAGGGATATATATACACCAGGGATATATACACCAGGGAAACACAGGGATATATACACCAGGGATATATACACCAGGGAAACACAGGGATATATACACCAGGGATATATACACCAGGGGTATATACACCAGGGGTATATACACCAGGGATATATACACCAGGGATATATACACCAGGGATATATACACCAGGGAAACACAGGGGTATATACACACCAGGGACATACACACCAGGGACATATACACCAGGGACATATACACCAGGGACATATACACCAGGGACATATACACCAGGGACATATACACCAGGGACATATACACCAGGGACATATACACCAGGGAAACACAGGGATATATACACCTGGGATATATACACCAGGAAAACACAGGGATATATACACCAGGGAAACACAGGGATATATACACCAGGGAAACACAGGGATATATACACCTGGGATATATACACCAGGAAAACACAGGGATATATACACCAGGCAAACACAGGGATATATACACCAGGGATATATACACCAGGGAAACACCGGGATATATACACCAGGGATATATACACCAGGGAACACAGGGATAAATACACCAGGGAAACACAGGGATATATACACCAGGGATATATACACCAGGGATACACAGGGATATATATACACCGGGGATATATACACCAGGGAAACACTGGGATATATACACCAGGATATATACACCAGGGATGTATACACCAGGGAAACACAGGGGTATATACACAAGATATATATACACCAGGGATATATACACCAGGGATACACAGGGATATATATACACCAGGGATATATACACCAGGGATATATACACCAGGGATATATACACCAGGGATACACAGGGATATATACACCAGGGATATATACACCAGGGATATATACACCAGGGATACACAGGGATATATATACACCAGGGATATATACACCAGGGGAACACAGGGATATATATACCAGCGATATATACACCAGGGGAACACAGGGATATATACACCAGGGATATATACACCAGGGAACACAGGGATAAATACACCAGGGAAACACAGGGATATATACACCAGGGATATATACACCAGGGATACACAGGGATATATATACACCGGGGATATATACACCAGGGAAACACTGGGATATATACACCAGGATATATACACCAGGGATGTATACACCAGGGAAACACAGGGGTATATACACAAGATATATATACACCAGGGATATATACACCAGGGATACACAGGGATATATATACACCAGGGATATATACACCAGGGATATATACACCAGGGATATATACACCAGGGATACACAGGGATATATACACCAGGGATATATACACCAGGGATATATACACCAGGGATACACAGGGATATATATACACCAGGGATATATACACCAGGGGAACACAGGGATATATATACCAGCGATATATACACCAGGGGAACACAGGGATATATACACCAGTGATATATACACCAGGGGAACACAGGGATATATATACACCAGGGATATATACACCAGGGGAACACAGGGATATATATACACCAGGGATATATACACCAGGGATACATACACCAGGGATATATACACCAGGGAAACACAGGGATATATCCACCAGTGATATATACACCAGGGATAAATACACCAGGGATGTATACACCAGGGATGTATACACCTGGGAAACACAGGGATGTATACACCAGGGAAACACAGGGATATATACACCAGGGAAACACAGGGATATATAAACCAGGGACATATACACCAGGGATATATACACCCGGAAAACACAGGGATATATACACCAGGGATATATACAAGAGGGATACATACACCAGGGATATATACACCAGGGATATACACCAGGGAACACAGGGATAAACACACCAGGGATATATACACCAGGGGAACACAGGGATATATACACCAGTGATATATACACCAGGGAACACAGGGATAAACACACCAGGGAAACACAGGGATATATACACCAGGGAAATACAGGGGTATATAGACCAGGGATATATACACCAGGGATACATACCAGGGCTATATAAACCAGGGATATATACACCAGGGATATATACACCAGGGATATATACACCAGGCATATATACACCAGGCATATATACACCAGGGATACACAGGGATATATACACACCAGGGATATATACACCAGGGATATATACACCAGGGATACACAGGGATATATACACCAGGGATATATACACCAAGGAAACACAGGGATATATACACCAGGGATATATACACCAGGGAAACAAGGATATATAAACCAGGGATTTATACACCAGGGACATATACACCAGGTGAACACAGGGATATATACACCAGGGATATATACACCAGGGAACACAGGGATAAACACACCAGGGAAACACTGTGTATATACACCAGGGATACACAGGGATATATATACACCAGGGATATATACAGCAGGGATATATGCACCAGGGATGTATACACCAGGGAAACACAAGGATATATAAACCAGGGATTTATACACCAGGGACATATACACCAGGGACATATACACCAGGGACATATACACCAGGGAAACATACACCAGGGAAACATACACCAGGGAAACATACACCAGGGAAACACAGGGATATATACACCAGGGATATATACACCAGGGAACACAGGGATATATACACAAGGGATTTATTCACCAGGGAAACACAGCGATATATACACCAAGGATATATACACCAGGATAACACAGGGATATATATATACACCTGGGAAACACAGGGATATATACACCAGGGAAACACAGGGATATATACACCAGGGATATATACACCAGGGAAACATACACCAGGGATATATACACCAGTGAAACACAGGGATATATACGCCAGGGAAACACAGGGATATATACGCCAGGGGAACACAGGGATATATACACCAGGGATATATACACCAGGGATACATACAGCAGGGATATATACAGCAGGGATATATACAGCAGGGGAACACAGGGGTATATAGACCAGGGATATATACACCAGGGGAACACAGGGGTATATACACCAGGGATATATACACCAGGGGAACACAGGGATATATATACACCAGGGATATATACACCAGCTGAACACAGGGATATATACACCAGGGATATATACACCAGGGATATATACACCAGGGGACCACAGGGATATATACACCAGGGATGTATACACCAGGGATGTATACACCAGGGATATATACACCAGGGAAACACAGGGATATATATACACCAGGGATATATACACCAGGGATACACAGGGATATATACACCAGGGATACACAGGGATATATACACCTGGGAAACACAGGGATATATACACCTGGGAAACACAGGGATATATACACCAGGGAAACACAGGGATATATACACCAGGGAAACACAGGGATATATAAACCAGGGACGTATACACCAGGGATATATACACCAGGAAAATACAGGGATATATACACCAGGGATATATACAAGAGGGATACATACACCAGGGATATATACACCAGGGGAACACAGGGATATACACACCAGGGATATATACACCAGGGATATACACACCAGGGATATATACACCAGGGAAACACAGGGATATATACACCAGGGAAACACAGGGATATATACACCAGGGGAACACAGGGATATATACACCAGGGATATATACCCCAGGGAAACACAGGTATATACACCAGGGATATATACACCAGGGATACATACCAGGGCTATATACACCAGGTATATATACACCAGGGGACCACAGGTATATATACACCAGGGATATATACATCAGGGAAACACAGGGATATATAAACCAGGGATATATACACCAAGGATATATACACCAGGGAACACAGGGATAAATACACCAGGGAAACACAGGGATATATACACCAGGGATATATACACCAGGGAAACACTGGGATATATACACCAGATATATATACACCAGGGATACATATACACCAGGGATACATATACACCAGGGATACACAGGGATATATACACCAGGGATATATACACCAGGGAAACAAAGTGGAAATATACACCAGGGATATATACACCAGGGAAACACAGGGATATATACACCAGGGATATATACACCAGGGGAACACAGGGATATATACACCAGGGATATATACAACAGGGATATATACACCAGGGGAACACAGGGATATATACACCAGTGATATATACACCAGGGAAACACAGGGATATATACACCAGGGGAACACAGGGATATATACACCAGGGATATATACACCAGGGATATATACACCAGGGATATATACACCAGGGATATATACACACCAGGGATATATACACCAGGGATACACATGGATATATACACCAGGGAAACGCAGGGATATATACACCAGGGAAACACAGGGATATATATACCAGGGATATATACACCAGGGGAAAAAAGGGATATATACACCAGGGATATATACACCAGGAATATATACACCAGGGAAACAGGGAAATGTACACCAGCGATATATACACCAGGGGAACACAGGGATATATACACCAGTGATATATACACCAGGGGAACACAGGGATATATACACCAGTGATATATACACCCACCAGGGATACATACACCAGGGATACATACACCAGGGATACATACACCAGGATAACACAGGGATATATATACACCTGGGAAACACAGGGATATATACACCAGGGAAACATACACCAGGGATACCAGGGGAACACAGGGATATATAGGGATACACAGGGATATATACACCAGGGATATATACACCAGGGAAACACAGGGATATATCCACCAGTGATATATACACCAGGGAACACAGGGATAAACACACCAGGGAAACACAGGGGTATATAGACCAGGGATATATACACCAGGGATACACACCAGGGCTATATACACCAGGGATATATACACCAGGGATACATACACCAGGGATACATACACCAGGGAAACACAGGGATACATAGGGTCCTGTGTGGCTCAGGGGTAGAGCATGGCGCTATATACAACGCCATATATACACCAGGGTTCGATTCCCGCTGGGACCACCCATATGTAAAAGTAGTGGCCCCAGCCGACTTGTAAGTCGCTTTGGACAAAAGCGTCTGCTAAATGGGATATATTATATATTATACACCAGGGAAACAAGGATAAACACACCAGGGAAACACAGAGTATATACACCAGGGATACACAGGGATATATACACCAGGGATATATACACCAGGGAAACACAGGGATATATACACCAGGGATGTATGCACCAGGGATAGAAACACAAGGACACATACACCAGGGAAACATACACCAGGGAAACATACACCAGGGAAACATACACCAGGGAAACATACACCAGGGAAACATACACCAGGGAAACATACACCAGGGAAACATACACCAGGGAAACACAGGGATATATATACACCTGGGAAACACAGGGATATATACACCAGGGAAACATACACCAGGGATATATACACCAGTGAAACACAGGGATATATACGCCAGGGAAACACAGGGATATATACACCAGGGGAACACAGGGATATATACACCAGGGATATATACACCAAGGATATATACAGCAGGGGAACACAGGGATATATACACCAGGTGAACACAGGGATATATATACACCAGGGGAACACAGGGGTATATACACCAGGGATATATATACACCAGGGATGTATACACCAGGGATGTATACACCTGGGAAACACAGGGATATATACACCTGGGAAACACAGGGATATATACACCAGGGAAACAGGGATATATAAACCAGGGATATATACACCAGGGATATATACACCAGGAAAACACAGGGATATATACACCAGGGATATATACACCAGGGAAAAACAGGGATATATACACCAGGGGAACACAGGGATATATACACCAGGGATATATACACCAGGGGAACACAGGGATATATACACCAGTGATATATACACCAGGGAACACAGGGATAAACACAGGGATATATACACCAGGGATATATACACCAGGGGAACACAGGGATATATACACCAGGGATATATACACCAGGGGAACACAGGGATATATACACCAGTGATATATACACCAGGGAACACAGGGATATATACACCAGAGATACATACCAGGGCTATATACACCAGGGAAACACAGGGATATATATACCAGGTATATACACCAGGGGACCACAGGGAAATATACACCAGGGATATATACATCAGGGAAACACAGGGATATATATATACACCAGGGATATATACACCAGGGATATATACACCAGGGATATATACACCAGGGATATATACACCAGGGATACATACACCAGGGATATATACACCAGGGAAACACAGGGATATATACACCAGAGATACATACCAGGGCTATATACACCAGGGAAACACAGGGATATATATACCAGGTATATACACCAGGGGACCACAGGGAAATATACACCAGGGATATATACATCAGGGAAACACAGGGATATATATATACACCAGGGATATATACACCAGGGATATATACACCAGGGATATATACACCAGGGATATATACACCAGGGATATATACACCAGGGATATATACACCAGGGATACATACACCAGGGATATATACACCAGGGAAACACAGGGATATATACACCAGGGATGTATGCACCAGGGATGGAAACACAAGGACACATACACCAGGGAAACATACACCAGGGAAACATACACCAGGATAACACAGGGATATATATACACCTGGGAAACACAGGGATATATACACCAGGGAAACATACACCAGGGATATATACACCAGTGAAACACAGGGATATATACGCCAGGGAAACACAGGGATATATACACCAGGGGAACACAGGGATATATACACCAGGGATATATACACCAAGGATATATACAGCAGGGGAACACAGGGATATATACACCAGGGATATATACACCAGGGGAACACAGGGATATATACACCAGGTGAACACAGGGATATATATACACCAGGGGAACACAGGGGTATATACACCAGGGATATATATACACCAGGGATGTATACACCAGGGATGTATACACCTGGGAAACACAGGGATATATACACCTGGGAAACACAGGGATATATACACCAGGGAAACAGGGATATATAAACCAGGGACATATACACCAGGGATATATACACCAGGAAAACACAGGGATATATACACCAGGGATATATACACCAGGGAAAAACAGGGATATATACACCAGGGGAACACAGGGATATATACACCAGGGATATATACACCAGGGGAACACAGGGATATATACACCAGTGATATATACACCAGGGAACACAGGGATAAACACAGGGATATATACACCAGGGATATATACACCAGGGGAACACAGGGATATATACACCAGTGATATATACACCAGGGAACACAGGGATAAACACAGGGATATATACACCAGGGAAACACAGGGATATATACACCAGAGATACATACCAGGGCTATATACACCAGGGAAACACAGGGATATATATACCAGGTATATACACCAGGGGACCACAGGGATATATACACCAGGGATATATACATCAGGGAAACACAGGGATATATATATACACCAGGGATATATACACCAGGAATATATACACCAGGGATATATACACCAGGGATATATACACCAGGGATATATACACCAGGGATACACAGGGATACACAGGGATATATACACCAGGGATATATACACCAGGGAAACACAGGGATATATACACCAGGGATGTATGCACCAGGGATGGAAACACAAGGACACATACACCAGGGAAACATACACCAGGGAAACATACACCAGGGAAACATACACCAGGGAAACATACACCAGGGAAACATACACCAGGGAAACATACACCAGGGAAACATACACCAGGATAACACAGGGATATATATACACCTGGGAAACACAGGGATATATACACCAGGGAAACACAGGGATATATACACCAGTGAAACACAGGGATATATACTCCAGGGAAACACAGGGATATATACACCAGGGGAACACAGGGATATATACACCAGGGATATATACACCAAGGATATATACAGCAGGGGAACACAGGGATATATACACCAGGGATATATACACCAGGGGAACACAGGGATATATACACCAGGTGAACACAGGGATATATATACACCAGGGGAACACAGGGGTATATACACCAGGGATATATATACACCAGGGATGTATACACCAGGGATGTATACACCAGGGATGTATACACCTGGGAAACACAGGGATATATACACCTGGGAAACACAGGGATATATACACCAGGGAAACACAGGGATATATACACCAGGGAAACAGGGATATATAAACCAGGGATATATACACCAGGGATATATACACCAGGAAAACACAGGGATATATACACCAGGGATATATACACCAGGGAAAAACAGGGATATATACACCAGGGGAACACAGGGATATATACACCAGGGATATATACACCAGGGGAACACAGGGATATATACACCAGTGATATATACACCAGGGAACACAGGGATAAACACAGGGATATATACACCAGGGATATATACACCAGGGGAACACAGGGATATATACACCAGTGATATATACACCAGGGAACACAGGGATAAACACAGGGATATATACACCAGGGAAACACAGGGATATATACACCAGAGATACATACCAGGGCTATATACACCAGGGAAACACAGGGATATATATACCAGGTATATACACCAGGGGACCACAGGGATATATACACCAGGGATATATACATCAGGGAAACACAGGGATATATATATACACCAGGGATATATACACCAGGGATATATACACCAGGGATATATACACCAGGGATATATACACCAGGGATATATACACCAGGGAAACACAGGGATATATAAAACAGGGATATATACACCAGGGATATATACACCAGGGGACCACAGGGATATATACACCAGGGATATATACACCAGGAAAACACAGGGATATATACACCAGGGATCTATACACCAGGGATCTATACACCAGGGATCTATACACCAGGAATCTATACACCAGGAATCTATACACCAGGCATCTATACACCAGGGAAACACAGGGATATATACACCAGGGATATATACACCACGGAAACACAGGGATATATACACCATGGATATATATACCAGGGATATATACACCAGGGGTGTATACATCAGGGAAACAGGGATATATATACACCAGGGATATATACACCAGGGATACACAGGGATATATACACCAGGGAAACACAGGGATATATCCACCAGTGATATATACACCAGGGTTAAATACACCAGGGATATATACAACAGGGGAACACAGGGATATACACACCAGGTATATATATACAACAGGGGAACACAGGGATATACACACCAGGTATATATATACACCAGGGAAACACAGGGATATATACACCAGGTATATATATACACCAGGGAAACACAGGGATATATACACCAGGTATATATACACCAGGGAAACACAGGGATATATACACCAGGTATATATACACCAGGGAAACACAGGGATATATACACCAGGTATATATACACCAGGGAAACACAGGGATATATACACCAGGTATATATACACCAGGGAAACACAGGGATATATACACCAGGTATATATACACCAGGGAAACACAGGGATATATATACACCAGGTATATATACACCAGGGAAACACAGGGATATATATACACCAGGGATGTATACATCAGGGAAACAGGGATATATATACACCAGGGATATATACACCAGGGATACACAGGGATATATACACCAGGGAAACACAGGGATATATCCACCAGTGATATATACACCAGGGATAAATACACCTGGGAAACACAGGGATATATAAACCAGGGACATATACATCAGGAAAACACAGGGATATATACACCAGGTATATATACACCAGGGAAACACAGGGATATATACACCAGGTATATATACACCAGGGAAACACAGGGATATATACACCAGGTATATATACACCAGGGAAACACAGGGATATATACACCAGGTATATATACACCAGGGAAACACAGGGATATATACACCAGGTATATATACACCAGGGAAACACAGGGATATATACACCAGGTATATATACACCACGGAAAAACAGGGATATATACACCAGGGATATATACACCAGGGGAACACAGGGATATATACACCAGTGATATATACACCAGGGAAACACAGGGATATATACACCAGGTATATATACACACCAGGGAGACACAGGGATATATACACCAGGGATATATACACCAGGGAAACACAGGGGTATTTACACCAGGGATATATACACCAGGGATACATACCAGGGCTATATACACCAGGGAAACACAGGGATATATATACCAGGTATATATACAACAGGGGACCACAGGGATATATACACCAGGGATATATACACCAGGGATGTATACATCAGGGAAACACAGGGATATATATATACACACCAGGGATATATACACCAGGGATACACAGGGATATATACACCAGGGATATATACACCAGGGATATATACACCAGGGAAACACAGGGATATATAAACCAGGGACATATACACCAGGGATATATACACCAGGAAAACACAGGGATATATACAACAGGGATACATACACCAGGGATATATACACCAGGGGAACACAGGGATATATACACCAGGGATCTATACACCAGGGATCTATACACCAGGGAAACACAGGGATATATACACCAGGGAAACAGTGATATATACACCAGGGAAACACAGGGATATATACGCCAGGGATATATACACCAGGGATATATACGCCAGGGATATATACGCCAGGGATATATACACCAGGGAAACACAGGGATATATACACCAGGGATATATACACCAGGGACACACAGTGATATATACACCAGGGAAACACAGGGATATATACACCATGGATATATATACCAGGGATATATACATCAGGGAAACAGGGATATATACACCAGGGAAACACAGGGATATATACGCCAGGGATATATACACCAGGGAAACACAGGGATATATACACCAGGGATATATACACCAGGGATACATACCAGGGCTATATACACCAGGGAAACACAGGGATATATATACCAGGTATATATACAACAGGGGACCACAGGGATATATACACCAGGGATATATACACCAGGGATGTATACATCAGGGAAACACAGGGATATATATATACACACCAGGGATATATACACCAGGGATACACAGGGATATATACACCAGGGATATATACACCAGGGATATATACACCAGGGAAACACAGGGATATATAAACCAGGGACATATACACCAGGGATATATACACCAGGAAAACACAGGGATATATACAACAGGGATACATACACCAGGGATATATACACCAGGGGAACACAGGGATATATACACCAGGGATCTATACACCAGGGATCTATACACCAGGGAAACACAGGGATATATACACCAGGGAAACAGGGATATATACACCAGGGAAACACAGGGATATATACGCCAGGGATATATACACCAGGGATATATACGCCAGGGATATATACGCCAGGGATATATACACCAGGGAAACACAGGGATATATACACCAGGGATATATACACCAGGGACACACAGGGATATATACACCAGGGAAACACAGGGATATATACACCATGGATATATATACCAGGGATATATACATCAGGGAAACAGGGATATATACACCAGGGAAACACAGGGATATATACGCCAGGGATATATACACCAGGGAAACACAGGGATATATACACCAGGGATATATACACCAGGGACACACAGGGATATATACACCAGGGAAACACAGGGATATATACACCAGGGATTTATTCACCAGGGGAACACAGGGATACATACACCAGTGATATATACCCAATGGAAACACGGGTATATACACCAGGGATATGTACACCAGGGATACATACCAGGGCTATATACTCCAGGTATATATACACCAGGGGACCACAGGGATATATACACCAGGGATGTATACATCAGGGAAACACAGGGATATATATATATACACCAGGGATATATACACCAGGTATACATACACCAGGGATGTATACACCAGGGATGTATACACCAGGGAAACACAGGGATATATATACACCAGGGATATATACACCAGGGATACACAGGGATATATACACTAGGTATATATACACACCAGGGAAACACAGGGATATATACACCAGGGAAACACAGGGGTATTTACACCAGGGATATATACACCAGGGATACATACCAGGGCTATATACACCAGGGAAACACAGGGATATATATACCAGGTATATATACAACAGGGGACCACAGGGATATATACACCAGGGATATATACACCAGGGATGTATACACCAGGGAAACACAGGGATATATACACCTGGGAAACACAGGGATATATATGCCAGGGATATATACGCCAGGGATATATACACCAGGGATATATACACCAGGGAAACACAGGGATATATACACCAGGGAAACACAGGGATATATACACCAGGGAAACAGGGATATATACACCAGGGAAACACAGGGATATATATGCCAGGGATATATACGCCAGGGATATATACACCAGGGATATATACACCAGGGATATATACACCAGGGAAACAGGGATATATAAACCAGGGACATATACACCAGGGATATATACACCAGGAAAACACAGGGATATATACACATATATATATATATATGGGTCCTGTGTGGCTCAGTCGGTAGAGCATGGCGCTTGCAACGCCAAGCGTCGTGGGTTCGATTCCCGCTGGGGCCACCCATATGTAAAAGTAGTGGCCCCAGCCGACTTGTAAGTCGCTTTGGACAAAAGCGTCTGCTAAATGGGATATATTATTATATTATATTATATAAAACAGGGATATATACACCAGGGATATATACACCAGGGGACCACAGGGATATATACACCAGGGATATATACACCAGGAAAACACAGGGATATATACAACAGGGATACATACACCAGGGATATATACACCAGGGGAACACAGGGATATATACACCAGGGATATATACACCAGGGATATATACACCAGGGATATATACACCAGGGAAACACAGGGATATATACACCAGGGATCTATACACCAGGGATCGATACACCAGGGAACGATACACCAGGGAACGATACACCAGGGATCTATACACCAGGGATCTATACACCAGGGATCTATACACCAGGGAAACACAGGGATATATACACCATGGATATATATACCAGGGATATATACACCAGGGATGTATACATCAGGGAAACAGGGATATATATACACCAGGGATATATACACCAGGGATACACAGGGATATATACACCAGGGAAACACAGGGATATATCCACCAGTGATATATACACCAGGGATAAATACACCAGGGATAAATACACCTGGGAAACACAGGGATATATACACCTGGGAAATACAGGGATATATGCACCAGGGAAACACAGGGATATATACACCTGGGAAATACAGGGATATATACACCAGGGAAACACAGGGATATATACACCTGGGAAATACAGGGATACATACACCAGGGATATATACAACAGGGGAACACAGGGATATATATACACCAGGGATATATACAAGAGGGATACATACACCAGGGATATATACACCAGGGGAACACAGGGATATACACACCAGGGATATATACACCAGGTAAACACAGGGATATATACACCAGGTATATATATACACCAGGGAAACACAGGGATATATACACCAGGGAAACACAGGGATATATACACCAGGTATATATACACCAGGGAAAAACAGGGATATATACACCAGGGATATATACACCAGGGGAACACAGGGATATATACACCAGTGATATATACACCAGGGAAACACAGGGATATATACACCAGGGATATATACACCAGGGAAACACAGGGATATATACACCAGGGATATATACACCAGGGATACATACACCAGGGATACATACCAGGGCTATATACACCAGGGAAACACAGGGATATATATACCAGGGATATATACTCCAGGGAAACACAGGGGTATTTACACCAGGGATATATACACCAGGGATACATACCAGGGCTATATACACCAGGGAAACACAGGGATATATATACCAGGTATATATACAACAGGGGACCACAGGGATATATACACCAGGGATATATACACCAGGGAAACACAGGGATATATACACCAGGGATATATACACCAGGGAAACACAGGTGTATTTACACCAGGGATATATACACCAGGGATACATACCAGGGCTATATACACCAGGGAAACACAGGGATATATATACCAGGTATATATACAACAGGGGACCACAGGGATATATACACCAGGGATATATACACCAGGGAAACACATGGATATATACACCAGGGATATATACACCAGGGAAACACAGGGGTATTTACACCAGGGATATATACACCAGGGATACATACCAGGGCTATATACACCAGGGAAACACAGGGATATATATACCAGGTATATATACAACAGGGGACCACAGGGATATATACACCAGGGATATATACACCAGGGAAACACAGGGATATATACACCAGGGATATATACACCAGGGACACACAGGGATATATACACCAGGGAAACACAGGGATATATACACCAGGGAAACAGGGATATATACACCAGGGAAACACAGGGATATATATGCCAGGGATATATACGCCAGGGATATATACACCAGGGATATATACACCAGGGATATATACACCAGGGAAACACAGGGATATATACACCAGGGATATATACACCAGGGACCCACAGGGATATATACACCAGGGAAACACAGGGATATATACACCATGGATATATATACCAGGGATATATACACCAGGGAAACAGGGATATATACACCATGGAAACACAGGGATATATACGCCAGGGGTATATACACCAGGGAAACACAGGGATATATACACCAGGGATATATACACCAGGGACACACAGGGATATATACACCAGGGAAACACAGGGATATATACACCAGGGATATATACACCAGGGATATATACACCAGGCGAAACACAGGGATATATACACCAGGGATATATACACCAGGGATATATACACCAGGGACACACAGGGATATATACACCATGGATATATATACCAGGGATATATACACCAGGGAAACACAGGGATATATACATCAGGGATATATACGCCAGGGATATATACACCAGGGATATATACACCAGGGAAACACAGGGATATATATATATATATATACCAGGGATATATACACCGGGGATATATACACCAGGGATATATACAACAGGGATACACAGGGATATTTACACCAGGGATATATACACCAGGGAAACACAGGGATATATACACCAGGGATATATACACCAGGGATATATACACCAGGGATATATACACCAGGGATATATACACCAGGGATATATACAACAGGGAAACACAGGGATATTTACACCAGGGATATATACACCAGGGAAACACAGGGATATATACACCAGGGATATATACACCAGGGATATATACACCAGGGATATATACACCAGGGATATATACACCAGGGATATAAGCGACACCTGGAGGCAGGTGAAACAGATGAGGGTTTGACATGAATATGGAGAAAAATATACTGCCACTATTTTCACATTAGTATAACAATATGACCATACAATTCTAGGAAACGGAAGATTAATATATATGTTGTTTTAGAGATGAAACCAAATACATCTGCCATTGTCCTTCTACACTACTGGTGTTAAATTAACAGTGTGTTTGTGAAGTCATGATGATCTCTTTGTCAGGCTGTCAGACTGTGGAGTCACAGAGGAAGGCTGTGCTTCTCTGGTCTCAGCTCTGGAGTCAAACCCCTCACACCTGAGAGAGCTGGACCTGAGTAACAATGACCTGAAGGATTCAGGAGTGAAGCTGCTCTCTGATGGACTGGGGAATCCCCACTGTAAACTGGAGACTCTGAGGTCAGTATTCCTGTAGTTGGTCAACAATATTTGTACTATACATTTTTCTCTCTACAAGCAATACTTTGATGATTTGTCATTTGATAAAAAATATACTGCCACTATTTTCACCACCAAATAATATCAGTGTGATTTTAATATGATTTGACTCTTTGCAGGCTGTCAGGCTGTCTAGTCACAGAGGAAGGCTGTGCTTCTCTGGTCTCAGCTCTGAGATCAAACCCCTCACACCTGAGAGAGCTGGACCTGAGCTTCAATCACCCAGGAGACTCAGGAGTCAGACTGCTCTCTGCTGGACTGGAGGATCCACACTGCAGACTGGAGAAACTCAAGTATGTAGAGGGTTTATGTCAATGTTCATATCAGACATGTTGGACTTATCAGGCTGGTTAAGACAAACATTCTGACCACCACTTGGACAGAATTATACCACAGGACACCCACACACACACAGACAAACATTTGCTTGAAGTTATATGCTGTATATCCGCGTGTGTCGTGTGTGTGTGTGAGAGAGTTCAGGTGTATCCCTCAATGACTGTCTGTTCTTCTGCTTACCGCTACAGTGTGGAACATGGTGGAGAGTACACAATGAAACCTGGGCTTAGAAAATGTGAGTGTTGACTGCTGTGAAGAATATGACTAAGAATAAGTCTAAATTCAAGTTAAGTCAAAGACCATCATCATTACTGACTTGGTCATATTAAATATCAGCTGTAGTTCTACAGAAGCAGAAATCAGGGACACCAACGTTTACAAAGAGTTGATTTGACTGTGTGTGTATGTGTAATTAATGTGAATTAGTGTGTTTTATATTACCATACAGTATAACATATGATCATTCAACAAGTCTCAAGTTACCTTAACTTCTCCTTTTGATACTTAGAAACATCTACATTAAATGAATTAGTGAAAAGTGAGTTAACATTCTAATGTGAATGATGATGATTTCTAATATTGTGTCTGGTTTCATCCATCAGATGTCTGTGATCTCACACTGGACCCAAACACAGTAAACAGACTCCTCTCTCTGTCTGAGGAGAACAGAAAGGTGACATGTAAGAGAGAGGAGCAGCTGTATCCTGATCACCCAGAGAGATTTGAGGGCTGTGGACAGGTGCTGTGTAGAGAGGGTCTGACTGGGCGCTGTTACTGGGACGTAGAGTGGAGTGGGAGAGGGGCTGTTATAGGAGTGACATATAAAGGAATCAACAGGAGAGGATGGGGTGATGACTGTTGTCTTGGATACAATGACAAGTCATGGTGTCTGTTCTGCTCTGACAACAGTCACATTGCTAGGCACAATAATAATCACACTATCATAGACGTCCCCTCTTCCAGCTCCCACAGAGTAGGAGTGTATCTGGACTGGCCAGCCGGCACTCTGTCCTTCTATAGAGCCTCCTCTGACACACTGACCCACCTGTACACATTCACCTCCACATTCACTGAACCCCTCTATCCAGGGTTTAGTGTTGGCGACTCAGTGTCCCTCTGTCAGTGATACACACACACACACTACTCAAACACACACATTGGCATACACTGGACAAACACACACACACACACACGCTGGATACACACACAAACACAGTGGACACACACAAACACAGTGGACACACACAAACACACTGGATAAACACACACACACTGGACAAACACACACACACTGGACAAACACACACACACAGGACACACACACATGCGCTTCTTCCTATAATTGTGAGGACCTTGACCCAGGACCGTTAAAATACCAATGTGATCTCAGAACATACTGCACTTGTTTTATACTGTTTTAGATGGATCCTCTGTTTATCATCTTGTTTTATACTGTTTTGGATGGATCCTCTGTTTATCATCTTGTTTTATACTGTTTTAGATGGATCCTCTGTTGATCATCTTGTTTTAGGTGGATCCTCTGTTTATCATCTTGTTTTATACTGTTTTAGATGGCAGGTTGAATAAAGAGAAGCTAGTGATGTGGGGGTTCTCTCATAACTCTCATGATTTCAAAAAGGATTTATGGCGAACGCCACCAAATGATTATGTTAGGTCAGTACACAGCCACAGAAAAACACAGCCATTTTCCCAGACAAAGATAGGAGTCGCAAAAAAGCAGAAATATAGATCCATAACCTTTGATGCTCTTCATCAGATGACATTCATAGGACTTCATGTTCCACAATACATGTATGTTTAGTTCGATAATGTGGATATTTATATATATTTATATCCACAAATCTCAGTTTACATTGGCGCCATGTTCAGAAATGCCTCCAAAATATCCGGAGAAATTGCAGAGAGCCACGTCAAATAACAGAAATACTCATCATAAACTTTGATGAATGATGATACATGTTTTACATAGAATTAAAGATACACTTGTTCTTAGTGCAACGGCTGTGTCAGATTTAAAAATAACTTTACGGAAAAAGCAAACCATGCAATAATCTGAGATAAACATTTCTCCTCCAGAAATACGAAATTACATCATAAATATTCCCTTACCTTTGATGATCTTCATCAGAATGCGCTCCCAAGAATGTTACTTCCACAATACATTTTTATTTTGTTTGATAATGTCCATTAATTTAAAAAAAGTAGCTACTCGCGCAGGTCCAGGCGAACGTCGGACGAAAACGTCAAAAAGTTATATTACAGGTCGAATAAACTTGTCAAACTATGTAGAGAATCAATCTTCAAGATGTTGTTATCATAAATATTCAATAACGTTCCAACCTGAGAATTCCTTTGTGTCTACAGATGTAATGGAACGCAAGGCGATATCATGTGGAATTCGCATGACCAGGAACTGGCTCTCTGCCAGACCACTGACTCAAACACCTCCCATCCAGCCCCACATCACAGTAGAGGCTTCGTTCAATGTTCTACAGACTGTTGACATCTAGTGGAAGGCGTAGGCAGTGCAAACAGATCCATATCTTACTGGGATTTGAATAGGCGATCAGTTGAAAATCAACCAGCCTCAGAATTCTCACTTCCTGTTTGGATTTTTTCTCAGGTGTTTGCCTGCCATATGAGTTCTGTTATACTCACAGACATCATTCAAACAGTTTTAGAAACGTCAGAGTGTTTTATATCCAATAGTAATAATAATATGCATATATTAGCATCTGGGACAGAGTAGCAGGTAGTTCACTCTGGGCACGCTATTCATCCAAAGTGAAAATGCTGCCACCGATCCTAGAGAAGTTTTAAAGAAGGATTTTTAAGCCTGGAGACAATTGAGACATGGATTGTGTATGTGTGTCATTCAGAGGGTGAATGAGCAAGACAAAAGTTTTAAGTGCCTTTGAACGGGGTATGGTAGTAGGTGCCAGGCGCACTGGTTTGTGTCAAGAACTGCAACACTGCTGGGTTTTCACGCTCATGTTCCACCACCCAAAGGACATCCAGCTAACTTGACAACTGTGGGAAGCATTGGAGTCAACATGGGTCATCATCCCTGTGGAACTTAATGTTAGGAGGGTGTCCTTCATTTCTAGTCCACTCAGTGTATAACATGTAGACTACACTGCTCAGTTAGAGTAATATCTAGTCCATTCAGTGTATAACCTGTAGTGTAACGACGTTCTTCTTTTGTCGAGAGTCGGACCGAAATGCAGCGTGTTGGTTACTCATGTTTAATTGGTGAAACAAACGAACTATGCATGAAACTAATAAATACAAAACAACAAACGGAACGTGAAACCTATTACCTGACTGGTGAAACTAACACAGAGACAGGAACAATCACCCACGAAATACAAAGCGAACCCCAGGCTACCTAAATACGGTTCCCAATCAGAGACAACGAGAATCACCTGACTGATTGAGAACCGCCTCAGGCAGCCAAACCTAATCAACACACACCCCTAATCAACTACAATCACTATAACTAAAGAACCCCACAAAGAATACAACAAACAATAAACCCATGTCACACCCTGGCCTGACTAACTAATAAACTAAAACACAAAATACTAAGACTAAGGCGTGACAGAACCCCCCCCCCTAAGGTGCGGACTCCCGAACGTAACCTCAAAACCATAGGGAGGGTCCGGGTGGGCGTCTGTCCATGGTGGCGGTTCCGGCTCCGGACGTGGACCCCACTTCATAAATGTCATTGTTCCTCCCCTTCGCGTCCTGGGATAATCCACCCTCGCCGCCGACCATGGCCGAATAGTCCTCACCCAGAACCCTACATAACAGAGGAGCAGCTCGGGACTGAGGGGCAGCTCGGGACTGAGGGGCAGCTCGGGACTGAGAAGAAGCCCGGGACTGAGAAGAAGCCCGGGACTGAGAAGAAGCCCAGTACTGAGAAGAAGCCCAGCCAGGCAGTTGAATCCGGCAGATCCTGGCCGAATGGCGGATCCTGGCCGACTGGCGGATCTGGAAGAGTTTGGCCGACTGGCTGATCTGGAAGAGTCTGGCCGACTGGCGGATCTGGAAGAGTCTGGCTGATCTGGAAGAGTCTGGCTGTCTGACGGATCTGGAAGAGTCTGGCGGATCTGGAAGAGTCTGGCTGTCTGGCGGATCTGGAAGAGTCTGGCTGTCTGGCGGATCTGGAAGAGTCTGGCTGTCTGGCGGATCTGGAAGAGTCTGGCTGTCTGGCGGATCTGGAAGAGTCTGGCAGACTGGCGGCTCTGGCTGCTCCATACTGACTGACAGCTCTGGCGGCTCCATGCAGACTGGCAGCTCCTTGCAGACTGGCAGCTCCATGCAGACTGGCAGCTCCATGCAGACTGGCAGCTCCATGCAGACTGGCAGCTCCATGCAGACTGGCAGCTCCATGCAGACTGGCAGCTCTGGCTGCTTCATGCAGACTGGCAGCTCCATGCAGACTAGCTGCTCCATGCAGACTGACAGCTCTGGCTGCTCCATGTAGACTGGCAGCACAGGCTGCTCTATACAGGCAGGAGGCTCCGTCAGCGCGGTAGAGGAGGAAGGCTCTAGAACCGCTGAACAGGCGGGAGACTCAGACAGCGCAGGAGAGGGAGAAAGCGCTGGCTGCGCTGAACAGGCGAGGCGCACTGAAGGCCTGATGCGTGGTGCTGGCACTGGTGGTATTGGGCCGAGGACACGCACAGGAAGCCTAGTGCGGGGAGCTGCTACTGGAGGGCTGGGGTGTGGAGGTGGTTCTGGATAGACCGGACCGTGCAGGCGCACTGGAGCTCTTGAGCACCGAGCCTGCCCAACCTTACCTGGTTCAATACTCTTGGTTGCCCTGCCAGTGCTGTGAGGAGAAATAGCCCGCACTGGGCTATGTAGGCGAACCGGAGACACCGAGCGCAAGGCTGGTGCCATGTAAGCCGGCCCAAAGAGACGCACTGGAGACCGGATGCGTAGAGCCGGCTTCATGGCATTTGGCTCGACGCTCAATCTAGCCCGGCCGATACGCGGAGCTGAAATATACCGCACCGGGCTATGCACCCGCACTGGGCTATGCACCCGCACTGGGGACACCGTGCGCACCACTGCATAACACAGTGCCTGCCCGGTCTCTCTAGCCCCCCGAGATTGCGCAGGTCTCCTACCTGACGCAGCCATACTCCCTGATAGCCCCCCCCAAGCAATTTTTGGGGCTGCTTTTCGGGCTTCCTTGCCAACCGTGTTCCCTCGTATCGTCGGCTCCTATCTCCGGCTGCCTCTGCTCTCCTTAGTGCCTCCACCTGTTGCCATGGGAGGCGATCTCTTCCGGCCAATATCTCCTCCCAAGTGTAGCAACCTTTACCGTCCAGCACGTCTTCCCATGTCCATTCTCCGAATAATTCCTCCTCCCTTTGCTTCTCCAGCTGTCGTTGCCTGTTAACACGCTGCTCGGTCCGAGTGTGGTGGGTGATTCAGTAACGGCGTTCCTCTTTTGTTGAAAGAAAGTCGGACCGAAATGCAGCGTGTAGGTTACTCATGTTTAATGTGAAAACAAACAAACGAACTATACATGAAATAACTTAATAAATACAAAACAACAAACGGAACGTGAAACCTATTACAGCCTGACTGGTGAAACTAACAGAGACAGGAACAATCACCCACAAAATGCAAAGCGAAAACCAGGCTACCTAAATATGGTTCCCAATCAGAGACAACGAGAATCACCTGACTCTGATTGAGAACCGCCTCAGGCAGCCAACCTATTTAACACACACACCCCTAATCAGCTACAATCCCAAACACTACAAACCCCAATACGAAAATACAATACAATAAACCCATGTCACACCCTGGTCTAACCAAATATATAACGAAAACACAAAATACAATGACCAAGGCGTGACAAGGGCCTGCAGGTTGGAGCTAGGACCTGCATGTTGGAGCTAGGACAGCTAGGACCTGCATGTTGGAGCTAAGACCTGCATGTTGGAGCTGGGGCCTGCATGTTGGAGCTAGGGCCTGCATGTTGGAGCTAGGGCCTGCATGTTGGAGCTAGGGCCTGCATGTTGGAGCTAGGGCCTGCATGTTGGAGCTAGGGCCTGCATGTTGGAGCTAGGGCCTGCATGTTGGAGCTCGGACCTGCATGTTGGAGCTCGGACCTGCATGTTGGAGCTAGGGCGTGCATGTTGGAGCTAGGGCCTGCATGTTGGAGCTAGGGCCTGCATGTTGGAGCTATGGCCTGCATGTTGGAGCTAGGGCCTGCATGTTGGAGCTAGGACCTGCATGTTGGAGCTAGGACCTGCATGTTGGAGCTAGGACCTGCATGTTGGAGCTAGGACCTGCATGTTGGAGCTAAGACCTGCATGTTGGAGCTAAGACCTGCATGTTGGCGCTAGGACAGCTAGGAACTGCATGTTGGAGCTAGGACAGCTAGGAACTGCATGTTGGAGCTAGGACCTGCATGTTGGAGCTAAGACCTGCATGTTGGAGCTAGGGCGTGCATGTTGGAGCTAGGGCGTGCATGTTGGAGCTAGGGCGTGCATGTTGGAGCTAGGGCGTGCATGTTGGAGCTAGGGCGTGCATGTTGGAGCTAGGGCGTGCATGTTGGAGCTAGGGCGTGCATGTTGGAGCTAGGGCGTGCATGTTGGAGCTAGGACCTGCATGTTGGAGCTAGGACCTGCATGTTGGAGCTAAGACCTGCATGTTGGAGCTAAGACCTGCATGTTGGAGCTAAGACCTGCATGTTGGAGCTAAGACCTGCATGTTGGAGCTAGGACAGCTAGGAACTGCATGTTGGAGCTAGGACAGCTAGGAACTGCATGTTGGAGCTAGGACCTGCATGTTGGAGCTAAGACCTGCATGTTGGAGCTAAGACCTGCATGTTGGAGCTAAGACATCTAGGAACTGCATGTTGGAGCTTGGACCTGCATGTTGGAGCTAGGTCCTGCATTTTGGAGCTTGGACCTGCATTTTTTACCCAATTTGACACCAATCATCCCATTAAAATGTGGAAAAATCTTACCAATCACACCATTTGGGGCGGCAGGGTAGCCTAGTGGTTAGAGCATTGGACTAGTAACAAATCTGTCGTTCTGCCCCTGAACAGGCAGTTAACCCACTGTTCCTCGGCTGTCATTGAAAATAAGAATTTGTTCTTAACTGACTTGCCTAGTTAAATAAAGCTAAAAAAATAAATTAAAAAAATTCATATGGGGAATGTGGTATCCCACACGCCACATGTGTGGTACACGTTTGAATAGTGAGTCAGAACAACACATTGTATACTGTGTGATACTTGACCCTTTGTTACAGATACAGGTATTCTGTGTGTATCCTGTGTATTTCTTTTCTCTCCTTCTCCCCTCACAGGTGACAATCATCACTCCCCAATCAGTCACCAAACAGTCATCAATCAGAAGACACACCTCCTCCTGTTTCCATTACCCAATACACTAGTTAGAACTGGGCGGACCACCCCCTGTATTTTTGGTTAGTTAGTTAGTTGTATAGTAGTAGGCTAGTCTAGGGATGTTTTTGGTTAGTTAGTTAGCTATATTGAAGTAGGCTAGTTTATGGGTGTTTTTGCTTAGTTAGTTAGTTGTATAGTAGTAGGCTAGTCTAGTTTAAGGGTGTTTTTGGTTAGTTAGTTAGCTGTATTGAAGTAGGCTAGTCTAGTTTAGGGGTGTTTTTGGTTAGTTAGTTAGCTGTATTGAAGCAGGCTAGTCGAGTTTAGGGGTGTTTTTGGTTAGTTAGTTAGCTGTATTGAAGTAGGCTAGTCTAAAAATCAAATCAAATTTTATTTGTCACATACACATGGTTAGCAGATGTTAATGCGAGTGTAGTGAAATGCTTGTGCTTCTAGTTCCGACAATGCAGTAATAACCAACAAGTAATCTAACTAACAATTCCTAAACTACTGTCTTATACACAGTGTAAGGGGATAAAGAATATGTACATAAGGATATATGAATGAGTGATGGTACAGAGCAGCATAGGCAAGATACAGTAGATGGTATCGAGTACAGTATATACATATGAGATGAGTATGTAAACAAAGTGGCATAAAGTGGCTAGTGATACATGTATTACATAAGGATGCAGTCGATGATATAGAGTACAGTATATACGTATGCATATGAGATGAATAATGTAGGGCAAGTAACATTATATAAGGTAGCATTGTTTAAAGTGGCTAGTGATATATTTACATCATTTCCCATCAATTCCCATTATTAAAGTGGCTGGAGTTGAGTCAGTGTCAGTGTGTTGGCAGCAGCCACTCAATGTTAGTGGTGGCTGTTTAACAGTCTGATGGCCTTGAGATAGAAGCTGTTTTTCAGTCTCTCGGTCCCAGCTTTGATGCACCTGTACTGACCTCGCCTTCTGGATGATAGCGGGGTGAACAGGCAGTGGCTCGGGTGGTTGATGTCCTTGATGATCTTTATGGCCTTCCTGTAACATCGGGTGGTGTAGATGTCCTGGAGGGCAGGTAGTTTGCCCCCGATGATGCGTTGTGCAGACCTCACTACCCTCTGGAGAGCCTTACGGTTGAAGGCGGAGCAGTTGCCGTACCAGGCGGTGATACAGCCCGCCAGGATGCTCTCGATTGTGCATCTGTAGAAGTTTGTGAGTGCTTTTGGTGACAAGCCGAATTTCTTCAGCCTCCTGAGGTTGAAGAGGCGCTGCTGCGCCTTCTTCACGATGCTGTCTGTGTGAGTGGACCAATTCAGTTTGTCTGTGATGTGTATGCCGAGGAACTTAAAACGTATTGCCCTTTCCACTACTGTTCCATCGATGTGGATAGGGGGGTGTTCCCTCTGCTGTTTCCTGAAGTCCACAATCATCTCCTTAGTTTTGTTGACGTTGAGTGTGAGGTTATTTTCCTGACACCACACTCCGAGGGCCCTCACCTCCTCCCTGTAGGCCGTCTCGTTGTTGTTGCTAATCAAGCCTACCACTGTTGTGTCGTCCGCAAACTTGATGATTGAGTTGGAGGCGTGCGTGGCCACGCAGTCGTGGGTGAACAGGGAGTACAGGAGAGGGCTCAGAACGCACCCTTGTGGGGCCCCAGTGTTGAGGATCAGCGGGGAGGAGATGTTGTTACCTACCTTCACCACCTGGGGGCGGCCAGTCAGGAAGTCCAGTACCCAGTTGCACAGGGCGGGGTCGAGACCCAGGGTCTCGAGCTTGATGACGAGCTTGGAGGGTACTATGGTGTTGAATGCCGAGCTGTAGTCGATGAACAGCATTCTCACATAGGTATTCCTCTTGTCCAGATGGGTTAGGGCAGGGCAGTGTGCAGTGTGGTTGAGATTGCATCGTCTGTGGACCTATTTGGGCGGTAAGCAAATTGGAGTGGGTCTAGGGTGTCAGGTAGGGTGGAGGTGATATGGTCCTTGACTAGTCTCTCAAAGCACTTCATGATGACGGAAGTGAGTGCTACGGGCGGTAGTCGTTTAGCTCAGTTACCTTAGCTTTCTTGGGAACAGGAACAATGGTGGCCCTCTTGAAGCATGTGGGAACAGCAGACTGGTATAGGGATTGATTGAATATGTCCGTAAACACACCAGCCAGCTGGTCTGCGCATGCTCTGAGGGCGCGGCTGGGGATGCCGTCTGGGCCTGCAGCCTTGCGAGGGTTAACACGTTTAAATGTTTTACTCACATCGGCTGCAGTGAAGGAGAGACCGCATGTTTCCGTTGCAGGCCGTGTCAGTGGCACTGTATTGTCCTCAAAGCGGGCAAAAAAGATATTTAGTCTGCCTGGGAGCAATACATCCTGGTCCGTGACTGGGCTGGATTTCTTCCTGTAGTCCGTGATTGACTGTAGACCCTGCCACATGCCTCTTGTGTCTGAGCCGTTGAATTGAGATTCTACTATGTCTCTGTACTGACGCTTAGCTTGTTTGATAGCCTTACGGAGGGAATAGCTGCACTGTTTGTATTCAGTCATGTTACCAGACACCTTGCCCTGATTGAAAGCAGTGGTTCGCGCTTTGAGTTTCACGCAAATGCTGCCATCAATCCACGGTTTCTGGTTAGGGAATGTTTTAATCGTTGCTATGGGAACGACATCTTCAACGCACGTTCTAATGAACTCGCACACCGAATCAGCGTATTCGTCAATGTTGTTATCTGACGCAATACGAAACATGTCCCAGTCCACGTGATGGAAGCAGTCTTGGAGTGTGGAGTCAGCTTGGTCGGACCAGCGTTGGACAGACCTCAGCGTGGGAGCATCTTGTTTTTAGTTTTTGTCTGTAGGCAGGTATCAGCCAAATGGAGTCGTGGTCAGCTTTTCCGAAAGGGGGGCAGGGCAGTGCCTTATATGCGTCGCGGAAGTTAGAGTAACAGTGATCCAAGGTTTTTCCACCCCTGGTTGCGCAATCGATATGCTGATAATTTAGGGAGTCTTGTTTTCAGATTAGCCTTGTTAAAATCTCCAGCAACAATGAATGCAGCCTCCGGATAAATGGTTTCCAGTTTGCAAAGAGTTAAATAAAGTTTGTTCAGAGCCATCGATGTGTCTGCTTGGGGGGGGGATATATACGGCTGTGATTATAATCGAAGAGAATTCTCTTGGTAGATAATGCGGTCTACATTTGATTGTGAGGAATTCTAAATCAGGTGAACAGAAGGATTTGAGTTCCTGTATGTTTCTTTCATCGCACCATGCTTCGTTAGCCATAAGGCATACACCCCCACCCCTCTTCTTACCAGAAAGGTGTTTGTTTCTGTCGGCGCGATGCGTGGAGAAACCCGTTGGCCGCATCGCTTCGGATAGCGTCTCTCCAGTGAGCCATGTTTCCGTGAAGCACAGAACGTTACAGTCAGATGACTATCTGGTTAAATAGTGAAACAACATGATGTTATTGTGTGTTAGTCAGTTGAATATCTGGTTAAATAGTTAAATAATATAATGTGTTTATAACCTACTGTATCTGGTCTGTTAGTCAGTTAAATAACTGGGTAAATAGTGCAACAACATGGTGTATTATTGTGTGTTTATAACCTACTGTTAGTCTGACCTGTTAGTCAGTTCTGGTTAAATAGTGAAATAACAGGGTGTGTTTATAACCTACTGTTAGTCTGACCTGTTAGTCAGTTCTGGTTAAATAGTGAAATAACAGGGTGTGTTTATAACCTACTGTATCTGGTCTGTTAGTCAGTTCTGGTTAAATAGTGAAATAACAGGGTGTGTTTATAACCTACTGTATCTGGCCTGTTAGTGATAAGTGAATGTATATGTTTAAAGTAATAATAAGAGATAAAGTTCCTCCACCCAGGGAGGAACAGATGTGCTTGTAGACTTGTAGGTGCTTGTAGGAGTTATAGAAATGGCTATGAGCATTATATTATTTTTAGAGCTCTCATGAATAAACGAACCTTTTGCAGAATCTTTGTCTTTGCCTAATTCTTATTAACCCTAGCTTTACAACCTGGGGGAATTGGTCAAAGCTATAGTGATTGTTATCATCATTGGGATTGAAATTTCTCATGACAAAAAGCTACAATGGAATGGTTCAAAAATAAACATATCCAGGTGTTAGAATGGCCAAGTCAAAGTCCAGACCTGAATCCAATCGAGAATCTGTGGAAAGAACTGAAAACTGCTGTTCACAAATGCTCTCCATCCAACCTCACTGAGCTCGAGCTGTTTTGCAAGAAGGAATGGGAAAAAATTTCAGTCTCTCGATGTGCAAAACTGATAGAGACATACCCCAAGTGACTTACAGCTGTAATCGCAGCAAAAGGTGGCGCTACAAAGTATTAACTTAAGGGGGCTGAATAATTTTGCACGCCCAATTTTTCAGTTTTTGATTTGTTAAAAAAGTTTGAAATATCCAATAAATGTCGTTCCACTTCATGATTGTGTCCCACTTGTTGATTCTTCACAAAAAAATACAGTTTTATATCTATGTTTGAAGCCTGAAATGTGGCAAAAGGTCGCAAAGTTCAAGGGGGCCGAATACTTCCGCAAGGCACTGTATATAGTGGTCACCTGATGCTCTGAGTGATTCTATCAGGATATATATGCCTCTCTAATGTATATGGCTACATTGTGTAAGTGGTCACCTGATGGCTCAGAGGGATTCTTGCGTAAAATACAGAGGTAGCCCTTATTCCAATCGGTCCTACTGAAAAACGAATTGTCCCGGTGGATATATTATCGAATAGATATTTGAAAATCACCTTGAGGATTGATTATAAACAACGTTTGCCATGTTTCTGTGGATATTATGGAGCTAATTTGGAATATTTTTCGGCATAGTCGTGACCACAATTTCCGGTCGACTTCTCAGCCAAACGTGAAGAACAAATGGAGCTATTTCGCCTACAAAATAATATTTTTGGAAAAAAGGAACATTTGCTATCTAACTGGGAGTCTCGTGAGTGAAAAAATCCGAAGCTCAAAGGTAAACGATTTAATTTGATTGCTTTTCTGATTTGTGACCAAGTTACCTGATGCTAGCTGGACAAAATGCTATGCTAGGCTATCGATAAACTTACACAAATGCTTGTCTAGCTTTGGCTGTAAAGCATATTTTGAAAATCTGAGATGACAGGGTGATTAACAAAAGGCTAAGCTGTGTCTCAATATATTTCATTTGTGATTTTCATGAATAGGAATATTTTCTAGGAATATTTATGTCCGTTGCGTTATGCTAATTAGTGTCAGGCGATGATTACGCTCCCGCATGCGGGATGGGGAGTCACTAGTTAACTTAACAGACGGACTGAGCAGTGTAGTCTATAGCCTGTAGTCACTAGAGGTTCTCCATTCAATTCAGGAAGTACACTAACATTCCAATTCCCTTCAATGCTTCTTAATTAGGTTAACCTTCTGAAATGATTGAAATTGAATTGACCCCAACCATGCTGTGCCCACTGACCACCAGAGGAGGCTGGTGAGGGGAGGATGAATAATAAGGGCTAGAATGAAGTGAATGGAACTGTACATGTGTGAAAGATTAGTGGAATCTGTGTGGGTAGCTGGACAGGTAGGATGACTGACAGTGAAGGTGAACAGGTGGTCAGGTGTCAGGTGACAGGAATGGATGAGACTGAGGCAGGAATTCCTTTAACCATAAAGTGGTATATTTACTGAGTAGTCTGTGCTGCATCACAAAGGAAACAAACAACATGTATCCAATCAAATTCATAATCAAAGATCAAATCATATCAATTCATTATTAACATAATTTAGGGATTCAACAGTACAGTTCATTAAGAAGTCAATAGTAATCATGCGCGAGTCATTTAGGCTCGTAACTATTTATCATAAATCATGAAATACAAACAGTGAATACAATACAAATATATGTCACGGCTTTCGTTGTGGGAAGGAGGAGCGGACCAAAATGCAGCGTAGTTGTGATTCATTTTATTTAATAAGGAAACTATACACGATTAAACTAACAAAATAACAAACGCACGAAAACCAAAAACAGCCCTATCTGGTGCAAAACACAGAGACAGGAACAATCACCCACAAACACACTGAAACCCAGGCTACCTAAATATGGTTCCCAATCAGAGACAATGACTAACACCTGCCTCTGATTGAGAACCGCCTCAGGCAGCCAAACCTTATCAGGACAGACATAGAAATAGAATAACAAGACACCCAACATAGAATGCCCACTCTGATCACACCCTGACCAACAAAAACATAGAAACATACAAAATAAACTATGGTCAGGGTGTGACAGCACGCCCCCCCCCCCCCAGGTGCGGACTCCGGCCGCAAAACCTGAACCTATCGGGGAGGGTCTGGGTGGGCATCTGTCCGCGGTGGCGGCTCCGGTGCTGGACGTGGCCCCCACTTCACCGTAGTCCTCCCCCACCAAGTCCTCTTCCGTGACCTCCTAGACATGGCAACCCTACTAAATAACACGGGACAGAGGGGCAGCTCGGGACAGAGGGGCTCCTCAGACTCCGGCAGCAGCGCCTGACAGGCGGGAGACTCCGGCAGCAGTGCCTGATAGGCGGGAGACTCCGGCAGCAGCGGAGAGGAGGAAGGCTCTGGCAGATCCTGGCTGACTGGCAGATCTGGAAGAGTCTGGCTGACTGGCGGATCTGGAAGAGTCTGGCGGATCTGGAAGAGTCTGGCGGATCTGGAAGAGTCTGGCGGATCTGGAAGAGTCTGGTTGACTGGCGGGTCCTGGCAGACTGACGGCTCTGGCTGCTCCATGCAGATTGGAAGCTCTGGCGGCTTCTTGCAGACTGGCAGCTCTGGCTGCTCCATGCAGACTGGCAGCTCCTTGCAGACTGGCAGCTCCTTGCAGACTGGCAGCTCCTTGCAGACTGGCAGCTCCGGCTGCTCCATGCAGACTGGCAGCTCTGGCTGCACTAAACGGGCAGGAGACTCCAGCAACGCTGTAGAGGCGGTAGGCTCTGGCAGCGCTAAACAGGCGGGAGACTCCAACAGCGCAGGAGAGGCGAGGCGCACAGTAGGCCTGATGCGTGGTGCTGGCACTGGTGGTACTGGGCCGAGGACACGCACAGGAAGCCTGGTGCGGGGAGCTGCCACCGGAGGGCTGGGGTGTGGAGGTGGTACTGGGTAGACCGGACCGTGCACGCGCACTGGAGCTCTTAAGCACCGAGCCTGCCCAACCTTACCTGGTTGAATACTCCCGGTCGCTCTGCCAGTGCGGCAAGGTGGAATAGCCCGCACTGGGCTATGCAGGCGAACCGGGGACACCGAGCGTAAGGCTGGTGCCATGTAAGCCGGCCCAAGGAGACGCACTGGGGACCAGATGCGTAGAGCCGGCTTCATGGCATTAGGCTCGACGCTCAATCTAGCCCGGCCGATACGTGGAGCTGGAATAGAACGCACCGGGCTATGCACCCGCACTGGAGACAACGTGTGCACCACAGCATAACACGGTGCCTGCCCGGTCTCTCTAGCCCCCCGGTAACCACAGGAAGTTAGCGCAGGTCTCCTACCTAGCGTCGCCATACTCCCTGTGAGCCTCCCCCCCAAGACATTTTTGGGGCTGACTCTCAGGCTTCCATCCGCGTCGCCGCGCTGCCTCCTCATACCAGCGCCTCAGCTCTCGCCGCCTCCAGTTCTTCTATGGGACGGCGATATTCTCCATGCTGATCCCCAGGGTCCTTCCACAATAATTCCTCCTCCCATGTCCATTCTTCCTTTAGTTGCTCCTTGGGGCGGCGACACTCCCCTGGTTTAGCCCAGGGTCCTCTCCCGTCGAGGATTTCCTCCCAAGTCCAAAAGTCCTTTTTTCACTGCTCCTGCTGCTGCCTTTGCTGTTTCCCGTTACCACGCCGCTTGGTCCTGTTGTGGTGGGTGATTGTCACGGCTTTCGTTGTGGGAAGGAGGAGCGGACCAAAATGCAGCCTAGTTGTGATTCATTTTATTTAATAGGGAAACTATACACGATTAAACAAAATAACAAACGTACGAAAACAGCCCTATCTGGTGCAAAACACACAGACAGGAACAATCACCCACAAACACACAGTGAAACCCAGGCTACCTAAATATGGTTCCCAATCAGAGACAATGACTAACACCTGCCTCTGATTGAGAACCATATCAGGACAGAAATAGAAATAGACAAACAAGACATCCAACATAGAATGCTCCCTCAGATCACACCCTGACCAACCAAAACCTATGAGGATCCGTAGGGACGTAATCATTGACAATTCACATTACACAATATGTTTGAAGCGTGTGCTCCAAGCCGCGATAACTATAAACAATAACTGAATGGCCCACTCTCCCGATCGCCACAGATAATTCAGATGAAAGGTACGAGTCGGTGAACTTACGTGGATTCATGGACGCACAGAACTTCTGGTTCAGATGGAGTTAAGGAAGAGAACGCAGCGAGATCAGACGATGGCAATTTCCTCCTTTTATGGAGTTGAGATCTGTCGGACATTTCCACCTGACCTAATTAAAGCGCCCCTGGCTCAGCTGAGTAAATGGCAATGAATTAAAGGATTATTCCACCAACTCTGTGGGCCTTGTCTACAGTTAGGTTAGTGTTTGGTTGGGTTAGGGTTAAGGATGTAGTTGGGTTAGGGTTAGGTTAGTGTTTGGTTGGGTTGGTTTAGGGTTAGGTTAGTGTTGGGTTGGGTTAGGGTTAAGGATGTAGTTGGGTTAGGGTTAGGTTAGTGTTGGGTTAGGGTTGGTTTAGGGTTAGGTTAGTGTTGGGTTGGATTAGGATTGGGTTAGGGTTAGTGTTGGGTTGGTTTAGGGTTAGGTTAGTGTTGGGTTGGGTTGAAGCCAGCATGTGGATGGACTTGAGAATAAGGTCTAGGATATATAGTTAATTCTCTGACTGTATTGACTATAGAATAAGGTTGAGGATATATAGTTAATTCTCTGACTGTATTGACTATAGAATAAGGTTGAGGATATATAGTTGTCAAAAGGTGAATTCACCAATTTGTAAGTCGCTCTGGATAAGAGCGTCTGCTAAATGACTTATATGTAAATGTAAATAGTTAATTCTCTGACTGTATTGACTATAGAATAAGGTTGAGGATATATAGTTAATTCTCTGACTGTATTGACTATAGAATAAGGTTGAGGATATATAGTTAATTCTCTGACTGTATTGACTATAGAATAAGGTTGAGGATATATAGTTAATTCTCTGACTGTATTGACTATAGAATAAGGTCTAGGATATATAGTTAATTCTCTGACTGTATTGACTATAGAATAAGGTCTAGGATATATAGTTAATTCTCTGACTGTATTGACTATAGAATAAGGTCTAGGATATATAGTTAATTCTCTGACTGTATTGACTATAGAATTAGGTTTAGGATATATAGTTAATTCTCTGACTGTATTGACTATAGAATAAGGTTTGGGATATATAGTTAATTCTCTGACTGTATTGACTATAGAATAAGGTCTAGGATATATAGTTAATTCTCTGACTGTATGGACTATAGAATAAGGTTTAGGATATATAGTTAATTCTCTGACTGTATTGACTATAGAATAAGTTTGAGGATATATAGTTAATTCTCTGACTGTATTGACTATAGAATAAGGTCTATTGACTATAGAATAAGGTCTAGGATATATAGTTAATTCTCTGACTGTATTGACTATAGAATAAGGTCTAGGATATATAGTTAGGACTATAGAATAAGGTCTAGGATATATAGTTAATTCTCTGACTGTATTGACTATAGAATAAGGTCTAGGATATATAGTTAATTCTCTGACTGTATTGACTATAGAATAAGGTCTAGGATATATAGTTAATTCTCTGACTGTATTGACTATAGAATAAGGTCTAGGATATATAGTTAATTCTCTGACTGTATTGACTATAGAATAAGGTCTAGGATATATAGTTAATTCTCTGACTGTATTGTATTGACTATAGAATAAGGTCTAGGATATATAGTTAATTCTCTGACTGTATTGACTATAGAATAAGGTCTAGGATATATAGTTAATTCTCTGACTGTATTGACTATAGAATAAGGTCTAGGATATATAGTTAATTCTCTGACTGTATTGACTATAGAATAAGGTCTAGGATATATAGTTAATTCTCTGACTGTATTGACTATAGAATAAGGTCTAGGATATATAGTTAATTCTCTGACTGTATTGACTATAGAATAAGGTCTAGGATATATAGTTAATTCTCTGACTGTATTGACTATAGAATAAGGTCTAGGATATATAGTTAATTCTCTGACTGTATTGACTATAGTTAATAAGGTCTAGGATATATAGTTAATTCTCTGACTGTATTGACTATAGAATAAGGTCTAGGATATATAGTTAATTCTCTGACTGTATTGACTATAGAATAAGGTCTAGGATATATAGTTAATTATCTGACTGTATTGACTATAGAATAAGGTCTAGGATATATAGTTAATTCTCTGACTGTATTGACTATAGAATAAGGTCTAGGATATATAGTTAATTCTCTGACTGTATTGACTATAGAATAAGGTCTAGGATATATAGTTAATTCTCTGACTGTATTGACTATAGAATAAGGTCTAGGATATATAGTTAATTCTCTGACTGTATTGACCCAGTTGAATCCCATTTCTGGTCCTGTAAACAGAAACAGAACAACATACATGGAAATGAGTTCAACACGTTTTAATGTATTTTTAGTTTTAATCATGTTCATTTGTATCTCTCTCCGTATGGCAGATTCTCAGTAGGTTTCCATGGTCCATTAACCTAACAGCCTGGCAGGTCTACACAGTGAGAGAGAGAGAGAGGGAGGGAGGGGGGAGAGAGAGAGAGGGAGTGAGAGAGAGTGAGCGATAGATCCTTTAACCAGTTTGGCTCATTGGGCAGGTCAGAGTCTATGTTTGTGAGAGAGAGGGGAGTGTGGAGGCGGAGAGAGGAGCGAAGAGACAGAGGGAGAGACTACAGACATTATCACAACCTACCACCAGAGGAAGACAAATAAACAGTTTTGTTAGTTTGTCATTCTTACATTCATGGTCACAAAACAATCCCATCATTGTGGCAGAGAGAGAGATAGAGAGAGAAGACTGGATAACACCTCAGTCATCCTTTTTATGTCTCTAATTGGTTAGGTCAGGGTGTGATGTGGGGTGGGCATTCTATTTTTTGTTTTCTGTCTTTCTTTATTTCTATGTTTTGGCTGGGTATGGTTCAGGGACAGCTGTCTATCGTTGTCTCTGATTGGTTTGGTCAGGGTGTGACTGGGGTGGGCATTCTATGTTTTGTTTTCTGTGTTTCTTTATTTCTATGTTTTGGCTGGGTATGGTTCTCAATCAGGGACAGCTGTCTATCATTGTCTCTGATTGGTTTGGTCAGGGTGTGACGTGGGGTGGGCATTCTATGTTTTGTTTTCTATGTTCCTTTATTTCTATGTTTTGGCTGGGTGTGGTTCAGGTACAGCTGTCTATCGTTGTCTCTGATTGGTTTGGTCAGGGTGTGACTGGGGTGGGCTGTCACGACTTCCGCCGAAGTTGGCTCTCCTGCCCATTCGGCGGTCGTCGTCACCGTCCTATTAGCCACTACTGATCCTTTTTTCGTGTATCTGTTGGTTTTGTCTAATTGGTTTCACCTGTGTGTTGTTTAGTTAATTAGTATCTGTATTTATGTAGGTTGCCCCGCCCTTGTGTTTTGTGCGGGATTGTTATTTTGTCATTTCGTTTTGTCTGTCGGTGTTTGCTGTTTGTTTTTCTCCCGGTTATTCTTTACTGTTGTTTTGTACACCGGAGAATAAACTATATTATTCGCATTTCTGCTCTCTGCGCCTGATTCCACCCACCTTGACCAGACGTGACATGGGCATTCTATGTTTTGTTTTCTATGTTTCTTTATTTCTATGTTTTTCTTTATTTCCCTCCTTTCAGTGTGGGAAGTTAACTTTGTTAGTGGCTCTTTGCCCTGTAAGCTTCACGGTTGTTTTTTTATAGAACTCTGGTCAAAGTAGTGCACTATGTAGGCAATAGGGTGTTATAGAGCTCTGGTCAAACTAGTGCACTATGTAGGGAATAGGGTGTAATAGAGCTCTGGTCAAAGTAGTGCACTACACTATGTAGGGAATAGGGTGTTATAGAGCTCTGGTCAAAGTAGTGCACTACACTATGTAGGGAATAGGGTGTTATAGAGCTCTGGTCAAAGTAGTGCACTACACTATGTAGGGAATAGGGTGTTATAGAGCTCTGGTCTAAAGTAGTGTACCACAGTATGTAGGGAATAGGGTGTTATAGAGCTCTGGTCAAAGTAGTGTACTACAGTATGTAGGGAATAGGGTGTTATAGAGCTCTGGTATAAAGTAGTGCACTATGTAGGGAATAGGGTGTTATAGAGCTCTGGTCAAAGTAGTGCACTACTATTCCCCATAATGCACCACACAGCCCTATGGGCCCTGGTCAAAGTAGTGCACTATATAGGGAATAGGGTGACACTTTGGGACAGAAACTCAGACTTGAATCACTGGTCCTGGAGACTGCTAGTTGTTCATACAGTGTTGTTAATGATTAACCTTGAAATGCAGTGGTCTGAATCAGGATCACACAGTGTTTGTTGGAAGTCTTAAACAAATCTCCTCTGAAACAAAGGTATCACCTCAAACACATGGTTCTGGGCTTAAAGAAAGAAGACACCTGTACCATGTCAGATATGGAGTTGACTGTAGGAAAGCAGTAGCTACACAGTGATGTTATTGTAAACCCAAGGCTTTTCTGGTAAACAGGTTAAACTGGGTTTCTGATGATGCTGACATGGGGTCAGAGCCACTAAACTTTAACAGAGCTGATGGAGTCCTAAATTAATCAGTAACAAAAATTACACAAAGTTTCTTGACATTGGGGAGGTGAATAAACTGTTCCCTTGGTTTCTTTCTCAACACAAAGGAAACTCTCACTGACTTGACATGTTCTGGTTTTGAATTCAGGCTACAAGGTAAGGATCCTACCAGGAATTATTCATGTAGGATGTTGGTAGAATGTTGAAGTTGGGATAGTAAGGATCCTACCAGGAATTATTCATGTAGGATGTTGGTAGAATGTTGAAGTTGGGATAGTAAGGATCCTACCAGGGGTTATTCATGTAGGATGTTGGTAGAATGTTGAAGTTGGGATAGTAAGGATCCTACCAGGAATTATTCATGTAGGATGTTGGTAGAATGTTGAAGTTGGGATAGTAAGGATCCTACCAGGAGTTATTCATGTAGGATGTTGGTATAAAGTTGGTATAAAGTTGAAGATACAGAGCCACTTGTCATCAGCAAGGTGCTCTCTCAGCAGAATATTTCAATGACTTGACATGTTCTGGTTGTGAATTCAGGCTACAAGGTAAGACTTTTCCCAGGGATTATTATAAAGTGTGAAGAGAAATTAAATGCATTGTGTAATTTTAGTTTAGTGAATGACAGTAAAACACTCAGATGTAACAGTCCATTTCACATGGGAAAGCTACGTGACAGTTCAATCATACAAAATGGCGCTAACTGGGCGTAGGCAATAAAATGAAAAAACATATTCATATATTCGTATATTGTGGATATTTTACAATTTGTATATTTATTCATGTATTATAGTTCAATGACATGTTGGATCTCTTTTTAGGGGTCATTGCTCTAAAATTAGTCTCTCTGGGGAGAGAGAGGAGGGCGGCCATGCCTCTAAAATTAGTCTCTCTGGGGAGAGAGAGGAGGGCGGCCATGCCTCTAAAATTAGTCTCTCTGGGGAGAGAGAGGAGGGGGGCCCTGCCTCTAAAATGAGTCTCTCTGCGGAACATGACACCAACGTTAAGAGGTGAGAATACAATTTTGTTTAAGAATTTATGAAGAGTTTATATCCATAATTTTTTCACGTGTGTTTTTTCATCAGAAATGAAGTCTTCTGGGTACCTTCATGTGTAAAATATTACTGTTCTAAGATAGATTTTAGTGTCTGATATTTTCTCCTAAACGTCAACTGAGCGGCACAGAGACACCATTCAAATGTGTTCAGACTCATTACATCTTCAGCTGGAAACACTAAGTGTTGTTGTCCGTCTGTGACCAAGAGAAAGTGGTCTGAGTTCAATTCTATGAAATTATTTTGTTTTCTTTTTTCATCAACATCACAGCGAATATTGTTACATCACAGTGAACATTGTTACATCACAGCGAATATTGTTACATCACAGCGAATATTGTTACATCACAGCGAATATTGTTACATTACAAGGCGAATATTGTTACATCACAGTGAATATTGTTACATCACAGCAAGATGAAACTAATATTGTTACATTCTCTAGATTCTCCCGTTTCATTTGATCTATAGAGCCCCACAGTGGAGGTGTCATAATACCCATAACACCTAGCGGTCAAACAGGGAAATGGTTCCAATAGTTTTATAGAGCCCCACAGTGGAGGTGTCATAATACCCATAACACCTAGCGGTCAAACAGGGAAATGGTTCCAATAGTTTTATAGAGCCCCACAGTGGAGGTGTCATAATACCCATAACACCTAGCGGTCAAACAGGGAAATGGTTCCAATAGTTTTATAGAGCCCCACAGTGGAGGTGTCATAATACCCATAACACCTAGCGGTCAAACAGGGAAATGGTTCCAATAGTTTTATAGAGCCCCACAGTGGAGGTGTTATAATACCCATAACACCTAGCGGTCAAACAGGGAAATGGTTCCAATAGTTTTATAGAGCCCCACAGTGGAGGTGTCATAATACCATAACACCTAGCGGTCAAACAGGGAAATGGTTCCAATAGTTTTTCCACCATCCATTTTTCCCATAGGGAATTGTAGAAACACTTCAAATAAGGGCTGTGTAGGGTGGGGCGGCGCGGCGATTCTTGTGGGCAAATTTTGTCATTGAACTTTGTCATCAAAGTCTGGCCTTCTCTGGATTTATGGTGCTTTCAAGACAACTTGGAACTCTGAAAAAAGCATAATTGATCTTCAGGTCGGAGCTCTCGAAAAGGCCAGAGTCCCCGACTTAGAATTTATAGTTGGATGACGATTCAAGACCTATTTTCTCAATTGGAGCTATTTTTTTTCAGTTGTCTTGAACTCACTGAAATCTGAGATTTCCACGTTTCCAGTTGTTTTGAACTCAGCAGAAGTCACAGCATGGCCAATGTATTCAACCTTTTCTGGTCCATGGTGTTGCAGGGGAATGTTTATCATTTTAAGCTTGGAAAAGACTTGGACCCCCTCTCACTGAATAGCAGACTAGAGATTGGAAAAGACTTGGACCACACCCCCTCTCACTGAATAGCAGACTAGTGATTTGAAAAGACTTGGACCCCCTCTCACTGAATAGCAGGCTAGTGATTGGAAAAGATTTGGACCACACACCCTCTCACTGAATAGCAGACTAGTGATTGGAAAAGACTTGGATCCCCTCTCACTGAATAGCAGACTAGTGATTGGAAAAGACTTGGACCACACCCCCTCTCACTGAATAGCAGGCTAGTGATTGGAAAAGACTTGGATCCCCTCTCACTGAATAGCAGGCTAGTGATTGGAAAAGACTTGGACCCCCTCTCACTGAATAGCAGGCTAGTGATTGGACAAGACTTGGACCCCCTCTCACTGAATAGCAGGCTAGTGATTGGAAAAGACTTGGACCCCCTCTCACTGAATAGCAGACTAGTGATGGGAAAAGACTTGGACCCCCTCTCACTGAATAGCAGACTAGTGATTGGAAAAGACTTGGACCACACCCCCTCACTGAATAGCAGACTAGTGATTGGAAAAGACTTGGACCCCCTCTCACTGAATAGCAGACTAGTGATTGGAAAAGACTTGGACCCCCTCTCACTGAATAGCAGACTAGTGATTGGAAAAGACTTGGACCACACCCCCTCTCACTGAATAGCAGACTAGTGATTGGAAAGACTTGGACCACACCCCCTCTCACTGAATAGCAGACTAGTGATTTGCTTTGCAACGGTTTTGAAAGTACAATGCTGATATGATCCAATCAAAGCTACTGTAGATATAACATGATGCTGATATGATCAGTCCAATCAAAGCTACTGTAGATATAACATGATGCTGATATGATCAGTCCAATCAAAGCCATGGTAGATATAACATGATGTTGATATGATCCAATCAAAGCCACGGTAGATATAACATGATGCTGATATGATCAGTCCAATCAAAGCCACGGTAGATATAACATGATGCTGATATGATCAGTCCAATCAAAGCTACTGTAGATATAACATGATGCTGATATGATCAGTCCAATCAAAGCTAATGTAGATATAACATGATGCTGATATGATCAGTCCAATCAAAGCTACTGTAGATATAACATGATGTTGATATGATCAGTCCAATCAAAGCCACGGTAGATATAACATGATGCTGATATGATCAGTCCAATCAAAGCCACGGTAGATATAACATGATGCTGATATGATCAGTCCAATCAAAGCTACTGTAGATATAACATGATGTTGATATGATCAGTCCAATCAAAGCCACGGTAGATATAACATGATGCTGATATGATCAGTCCAATCAAAGCCACGGTAGATATAACATGATGTTGATATGATCAGTCCAATCAAAGCTACTGTAGATATAACATGATGTTGATATGATCAGTCCAATCAAAGCCACGGTAGATATAACATGATGTTGATATGATCAGTCCAATCAAAGCTACTGTAGATATAATATGATGTTGATATGATCAGTCCAATCAAAGCCACGGTAGATATAACATGATGTTGATATGATCAGTCCAATCAAAGCCACGGTAGATATAACATGATGTTGATATGGTCCAATCAAAACCACGGTAGATATAACGTGATGTTAATTTTATCTGTGGCCAATGACCTTGAGCCTTTTGGTTGGACACTACTAATGTAACTCTATGGCAGCACCCAATAGGCTTGAATTTTAGAGATCTCACTGTAGATGTTGAGGTGACGTAGTGTCTCCATGAGTGACAGAACACTGAGCCAATCATGACTGACTACAGAACATTGCCAACCCCTATGCTCAGTATTTTCCTCTGGCTGCTCATTGCCTTCATTCATGCAGAGGCGGGCAGCCTGAAGGTCTCCTCATTGATTTAGCTGCAAAGGGGAGAAATGGTGCTTTACATTGGTATTCATATTACAGTTGACCTGGAAGTGTTGTGTTTTTGGGGCACTAAAATAAGGTCAATTGTACAGAACAGTGCAATATACAAATGTTTGTTAGCTATCTTTATGCTTCCACTGTCTGGTTCTCCTCTCTTCACTAGATGGATGGTAACTTTAGTGTTTAACCTCTCTGTATCCAAGGACCAAACTTTTGAATATTATTTTCGGGGTTCTTCAAGTAGGCTGGACACCTTACATTTTTAACAATGTTTTTTTCTGATGAAAACTAGTTCATTGCATCTGCCATGGAGTCCAGTTCCATAATATTACCATATTTGCTTTGCAGTAATCGCACAGAGTGGGCTGAGGCAATCTTCGGGAATAACGATGGAGTTCGCTACAGTGTTGAGATATCGAAGTTTGTTGTTCAGACGAACGACCTGCTAGCGAGGCAAGCTAGTCGGTAACTTTAGTGTTTAACCCCTCTGTGTCCATGGACCAAACTTTTGAATATTATTTTCCGTCGCCTCAAGGGTTTAATTGTTTGTAAAACTTTAGTGGAGAGCTCTCAATTTTGGTTTTCGGTTTGCCTTCAGAAAGTATTCACACACCTTGAATTGTTCCACATTTTGTCGTGTCAAAGCCTGAATTTAAAATGGATTCATTCAGATGTTTTGGGGTCACTGTCCTACACACACAACACCCCATAATGTCAAAGTGGAATTATGTTTTATGAAGTCTTTACAAAATGTATTTAAAATGAAAAGCTGAAATGTCTTGAATCATTAAGTATTCAGCCCCTTTGTTATGGCCCCAAGTCTAAAAAGGTTCAGGAGGAGAAATGAGCTTAACAAGTCACACAATAATCAGCAGTGGTGCTGCAGTGGTGCCTGGGTAATATCACTGGGGAAGACATGGTACAACACATGTGTTGTGATAATAGTGGGTAATATCACTGGGGAAGACATGGTACAACACATGTGTTGTGATAATAGTGGGTAATATCACTGGGGAAGACATGTTACAACACATGTGTTGTGATAATAGTGGGTAATATCACTGGGTAAGACATGGTACAACACATTGTTTGCTCTATAACCTGCTAGATCATATGCTTTGGAACCATGATATATAAGCCTAAGGCCCAGACAATAAGAAGACACAGTGGCAGATTAAATTCAACCACACCTTTGTTTCATCACTGAATCAGAGAGTCTGTCCGGTGGAGTCCAGTAGATCTATATACAGCATGGAGTCCACAACACATACTGCATTTAACAGACAGTTACAACTAAAAGATACCAACAACTATTTAGTCTAATCAACGTAAGCTAAATATGTGGCAGTCCATGGTTCTGATTCATGTGTGTGTGTGTGTGTGTGTGTGTGTGTGTGTGTGTGTGTGTGTGTGTGTGTGTGTGTGTGTGTGTGTGTGTGTGTGTGTGTGTCAGCAGATTTCTCTACTTGTTGTTGATGTTGAAATTCAACACACGGACACTCGAAGTCAAACTTAAATGAATCATTTAGTTAACTGGAGAGGTTTAAACCACCTCAATGCACCACAGTAGAGAAGAGATAACACCCTGTGACAGTCACCTGCATGAACCAAAACAGAGTGAGAGAAGAGATGGCACCCTGTCAGTCACCTGCATGAACCAAAACAGAGTGAGAGAAGAGATGGCACCCTGTCACAGTCACCTGCATGAACCAAAACAGAGTGAGAGAAGAGATGGCACCCTGTCACAGTCACCTGCATGAACCAAAACAGAGTGAGAGAAGAGATGGCACCCTGTCAGTCACCTGCATGAACCAAAACAGAGTGAGAGAAGAGATGGCACCCTGTCAGTCACCTGCATGAACCAAAACAGAGTGAGAGAAGAGATGGCACTCTGTCACAGTCACCTGCATGAACCAAAACAGAGTGAGAGAAGAGATGGCACCCTGTCAGTCACCTGCATGAACCAAAACAGAGTGAGAGAAGAGATGGCACCCTGTCACAGTCACCTGCATGAACCAAAACAGAGTGAGAGAAGAGATGGCACCCTGTCAGTCACCTGCATGAACCAAAACAGAGTGAGAGAAGAGATGGCACCCTGTCACAGTCACCTGCATGAACCAAAACAGAGTGAGAGAAGAGATGGCACCCTGTCAGTCACCTGCATGAACCAAAACAAGAGTGAGAGAAGAGATGGCACCCTGTCAGTCACCTGCATGAACCAAAACAGAGTGAGAGAAGAGATTCTCTTCAGCAACAAAATTCCAGAAGAACAAAACGGTCTATCACCCTGTCATACTGTTTAATTTGTTATTTTACCTTTATTTAACCAGGTAGGCTAGTTGAGAACACCTTTATTTAACCAGGTAGGCTAGGTGAGAACACCTTTATTTAACCAGGTAGGCTAGTTGAGAACACCTTTATTTAACCAGGTAGGCTAGTTGAGAACACCTTTATTTAACCAGGTAGGCTAGTTGAGAACAACTTTATTTAACCAGGTAGGCTAGTTGAGAACACCTTTATTATCCAGGTAGGCTAGTTGAGAACACCTTTATTTAACCAGGTAGGCTAGTTGAGAACACCTTTATTTATCCAGGTAGGCTAGTTGAGAACACCTTTATTTAACCAGGTAGGCTAGTTGAGAACACCTTTATTTAACCAGGTAGGCTAGTTGAGAACACCTTTATTTAACCAGGTAGGCTAGTTGAGAACACCTTTATTGAACCAGGTAGGCTAGTTGAGAACACCTTTATTGAACCAGGTAGGCTTGTTGAGAACACCTTTATTGAACCAGATAGGCTAGTTGAGAACACCTTTATTTAACCTGTTAGGCTAGTTGAGAACATCTTTATTTAACCAGGTAGGCTAGTTGAGAACACCTTTATTGAACCAGGTAGGCTAGTTGAGAACACCTTTATTTAACCTGTTAGGCTAGTTGAGAACATCTTTATTTAACCAGGTAGGCTTGTTGAGAACACCTTTATTGAACCAGATAGGCTAGTTGAGAACACCTTTATTTAACCTGTTAGGCTAGTTGAGAACATCTTTATTTAACCAGGTAGGCTAGTTGAGAACACCTTTATTTAACCAGGTAGGCTAGTTGAGAACACCTTTATTTAACCAGGTAGGCTAGTTGAGAACACCTTTATTTATCCAGGTAGGCTAGTTGAGAACACCTTTATTTAACCAGGTAGGCTAGTTGAGAACACCTTTATTTATCCAGGTAGGCTAGTTGAGAACACCTTTATTTAACCAGGTAGGCTAGTTGAGAACACCTTTATTTAACCAGGTAGGCTAGTTGAGAACACCTTTATTTAACCAGGTAGGCTAGTTGAGAACACCTTTATTGAACCAGGTAGGCTAGTTGAGAACACCTTTATTGAACCAGGTAGGCTTGTTGAGAACACCTTTATTGAACCAGATAGGCTAGTTGAGAACACCTTTATTTAACCTGTTAGGCTAGTTGAGAACATCTTTATTTAACCAGGTAGGCTAGTTGAGAACACCTTTATTGAACCAGTTAGGCTAGTTGAGAACACCTTTATTTAACCTGTTAGGCTAGTTGAGAACATCTTTATTTAACCAGGTAGGCTAGTTGAGAACACCTTTATTAAACCAGGTAGGCTAGTTGAGAACATCTTTATTTAACCAGGTAGGCTAGTTGAGAACACCTTTATTGAACCAGGTAGGCTAGTTGAGAACACCTTTATTTAACCAGGTAGGCTAGTTGAGAACACCTTTATTTAACCAGGTAGGCTAGTTGAGAACACCTTTATTTAACCAGGTAGGCTAGTTGAGAACACCTTTATTTAACCAGGTAGGTAACAACTGCGACCTGGCCCAGATAAAGCAAAGCAGTTCGACACAGACAACAACACAGAGTTTGACATGGAATGAACCAACATACAAGCAATAATACAGTAGATCTATATACAGCATGTGTAAATTAGGCAGGATGAGAGAGGTAATAAATACAGTAGATCTATATACAGCATGTGTAAATGAGGTAGGATGAGAGAGGTAATAAATACAGTAGATCTATATACAGCATGTGTAAATGAGGCAGGATAAGAGAGGTAATAAATACAGTAGATCTATATACAGCATGTGTAAATGAGGTAGGATGAGAGAGGTAATAAATACAGTAGATCTATATACAGCATGTTTAAATGAGGCAGGATAAGAGAGGTAATAAATACAGTAGATCTATATACAGCATGTGTAAATGAGGCAGGATGAGAGAGGTAATAAATACAGTAGATCTATATACAGCATGTGTAAATGAGGCAGGATGAGAGAGGTAATAAATACTGTAGATCTATATACAGCATGTGTAAATGAGGCAGGATAAGAGAGGTAATAAATACAGTAGATCTATATACAGCATGTGTAAATGAGGCAGGATGAGAGAGGTAATAAATACAGTAGATCTATATACAGCATGTGTAAATGAGGCAGAATAAGAGAGGTAATAAATACAGTAGATCTATATACAGCATGTGTAAATGAGGCAGGATAAGAGAGGTAATAAATACAGTAGATCTATATACAGCATGTGTAAATGAGGCAGGATAAGAGAGGTAATAAATACAGTAGATCTATATACAGCATGTGTAAATGAGGCAGGATGAGAGAGGTAATAAATACAGTAGATCTATATACAGCATGTGTAAATGAGGCAGGATGAGAGAGGTAATACATACAGTACATCTATATACAGCATGTGTAAATGAGGCAGGATGAGAGAGGTAATAAATACAGTAGATCTATATACAGCATGTGTAAATGAGGCAGGATGAGAGAGGTAATAAATACAGTAGATCTATATACAGCATGTGTAAATGAGTCAGGATGAGAGAGGTAATAAATACAGTAGATCTATATACAGCATGTGTAAATGAGGCAGGATGAGAGAGGTAATAAATACAGTAGATCTATATACAGCATGTGTAAATGAGGCAGGATGAGAGAGGTAATAAATACAGTAGATCTATATACAGCATGTGTAAATGAGGCAGGATGAGAGAGGTAATAAATACAGTAGATCTATATACAGCATGTGTAAATGAGGCAGGATGAGAGAGGTAATACATACAGTAGATCTATATACAGCATGTGTAAATAAGGCAGGATGAGAGAGGTAATAAATACTGTACATACCTTTATTTGATGTCCTCGGCTACTTGGCTAAAAAGCTTGGTTTGCAACGTTAGCGAGTTAACTATTAAACATTAGCCGTCTACATCTAGCTACATATTGAACTTCCATCCTCTCAGGTCAGGTCATGTATGACTTAATGATTAGTTCAGAATCAGCTTTATAATCATTAGCCAGTACGGAGAATTAAGTTAAACCACAAGTCCAAATTCCCATCTCCATCTCCATGCCTCACAAAGAAGGGCACTTATTGGTAGATGGGAAAAACAAAAGCAGACATTGAATTTGCCTTTGCGCCTCTGGTGAAGTTGTTATTAATTACACTTTGGATGGTGAATCAATACACCCAGTCACTACAAAGATACAGTCGTCTTCCTAACTTAGTTGCCGGAGAGGAAGGAAACCACTCATTGATTTCAGCATGAGGCCAATGGTGACTTTAAAACAGTTACAGAGTTTAATGGCTGTGATAGGAGAACACTGAGGATGGATCAACAACAGTATAGTTACTCCACAATACTAACCTCATTGACAGAGTGAAAAGAAGGAAGCCTGAACAGAATAACAACATTCTAAAACATGCATCCTGTTTGTAACAAGCCACTAAATCAATACTGCAAAAACATGTGGCAAAGCAGTTCACTTTTTGTCCTGAATACAAAGTGTTATGTTTGGGGCAAATCCAATACAACCCCTAACTGACTGCCATTCTCCATATGTTCAAGCATAGTGGTGGCTGCATCATTTACATTTACATTGTAGTCATTCAGCAGACGGTCTGATCCAGTAGTGAGTCATTTAGCAGACGCTCTGATCCACTGGTGAGTCATTTAGCAGACGCTCTGATGCAGTAGTGAGTCATTTAGCAGACGCTCTAATCTAGTAGTGAGTCATTTAGCAGACGCTCTAATCTAGTAGTGAGTCATTTAGCAGACGCTCTGATCCAGTAGTGAGTCATTTAGCAGACGCTCTGATCCAGTAGTGAGTCATTTAGCAGACGCTCTGATCCAGTAGTGAGTCATTTAGCAGGCGCTCTGATCCAGTAGTGAGTCATTTAGCAGGCGCTCTGATGCAGTAGTGAGTCATTTAGCAGACGCTCTGATCCAGTAGTGAGTCATTTAGCAGACGCTCTGATGCAGTAGTGAGTCATTTAGCAGACGCTCTGATCCAGTAGTGAGTCATTTAGCAGGCGCTCTGATCCAGTAGTGAGTCATTTAGCAGGCGCTCTGATGCAGTAGTGAGTCATTTAGCAGACGCTCTGATGCGGTAGTGAGTCATTTAGCAGACGCTCTGATGCAGTAGTGAGTCATTTAGCAGACGCTCTGATCCAGTAGTGAGTCATTTAGCAGACGCTCTGATCCAGTAGTGAGTCATTTAGCAGGCGCTCTGATCCAGTAGTGAGTCATTTAGCAGACGCTCTGATCCAGTAGTGAGTCATTTAGCAGGCGCTCTGATGCAGTAGTGAGTCATTTAGCAGACGCTCTGATCCAGTAGTGAGTCATTTAGCAGGCGCTCTGATCCAGTAGTGAGTCATTTAGCAGGCGCTCTGATGCAGTAGTGAGTCATTTAGCAGACGCTCTGATCCAGTAGTGAGTCATTTAGCAGACGCTCTGATCCAGTAGTGAGTCATTTAGCAGACGCTCTGATCCAGTAGTGAGTCATTTAGCAGACGCTCTGATGCAGTAGTGAGTCATTTAGCAGACGCTCTGATCCAGTAGTGAGTCATTTAGCAGACGGTCTGATCCAGTAGTGGGAGACCTGATCCTAGATCATAATGAATCAGATTACATGGAGAGGGGGGACCTGATTCTAGATCATAATTAATCAGATTACATGGAGAGGACGGACCTGATCCTAGATCAGCACTTCTACTCTGGGACACTGCCTGTATGAAACAGAACACATAGTTGTAAAGTCTAGATACAAGGTGTTTACTGCCATCTAGTGGAAGATACCAATATAACACTATTATCAGGGTGGGGAGGTGGCTGAGCTGAATGAAACAGAAAGTAAAGTTGTTCTTTTGTTCAGGATCCATTTTGAGACGACAGAGCAGAAAACACTATATGGAGATTATTGAAAAATAAAGTAAGTATTTCTGAACAATAATCTATTCTAATGGACAGAATAAGATAATTGATACCTGGAATGAGATATTACTAGTTAGTAGAACTGCTACTTGAGCTGAGTTGCTGACAGACAGCAGTTTTCAAAGTGTAAACTAATCAGAAGGCCGACATGTTATCAGTAAAACGTCTGGTATAGATGGTGGAGGAGCTTTTCAATGATATGGTTTTATGTTTATCTCAGGGTTTCTCCATCCTTTTGTTCTTACCAGCACTTACACACCTGATTCAACTAATCATCACATATTTTAAGACAGTTTAATATTTGAACATTCTCAAATTAAAACCTTTTTGGTTTGTAGGACTGCTTACTATTATTATAGTCCTACAGTAATATTTTGGAGGGAAACAACACAGCTAAACTTGGTTTCGAGTAAATTATATGTTTATCAAAAATAATGTAAGAGAGATGTCTTGAAGAAACGTGTCTGGGATTAGAACTCTGTGTCTCTGCGACAGTGGGAGGTTTGTTTTGAATGGCCCGGTGCTACAGCTGAGTGGACATTGCTGCGGGGACTTGCTTCCATTCAGCCACAAGAGCATTAGGGAGGTCGGGCACTGATGTTGGGTGATTAGGCCTGGCACGCAGTCGGCGTTCCAATTCATCCCAAAGGTGTTTGATGGGGTTGAGGTCAGGGCACTGTGCAGGCCAGTCAAGTTCTTCCACACCAATCTCGAGAAGCCATTTCTGTATTGACCTCACTTTGTGCACGGGGACATTGTCAAGCTGAAACAGAAAATGCCATTCCCCAAACTGTTGCAACCATTGTTTGTCTATGGAGATTGCATGGCAGTGTGCTTGATTTTATACACCGGTCAGCAACGGGTGTGGCTGAAATAGCCGAATCCACTAATTTGAAGGGTTGTCCACATACTTCTGTATATATAGTGTAGATGCTCTGTCCAGTTACTGGAAGGACTATAACATTATGTGAACTGATCTGAACAGGTTTAGGCTGGTCTTCTATGATATGTAGGTTATATACAGTACATTCTCTGTCCTGCTACTGGTAGGACTATAACATGATGTGAACTGATCTGAACAGGTTTAGGTTGGTCATCTATTATATGTAGGCTATAGCCGAGGGATAGACCTTGATCTGCATATCACAAACAAACTGCTATTATACATTATAACCTAGCCTACTTTACATAATATAACATATCACTAACAACCCACTACTATACATTATAACCTAGTCTACTTTACATAATATAACATCTTCATATCACTAACAACCCACTACTATACATTATAACCTCGTCTACTTTACATAATATAACATCTACATATCACTAACAACCCACTACTATACATTATAACCTAGTCTACTTTACATAATATAACATCTACATATCACTGACAACCCACTGCTATACATTATAATATAGTTTACTCTACATAATATAAAATCCTTTACTTGTTGCAAATAAACTTTCTGAATGGATCAGTGATTTCCCCCTCAGATCAATCATGTCCGTTTTATCCCTTCTGTCTACATTCTCAGATACATTTAGAAAATAACAGATTGAAAGACAATAAATAGCCACTTTTCATGAATAAAAAGAAGTGTGAGACATGACCTTGTGTTGCTGTACTGTCTATAACTACCTTAACAAACAGTGACTTATTATTATTATTGTTATTGTTGCTGTACTGTCTATAACTACCTTAACAAACAGTGACTTATTATTATTATTATTATTGTTGCTGTACTGTCTAGAACTACCTTAACAAACAGTGACTTATTATTATTATTATTATTGTTGCTGTACTGTCTATAACTACCTTAACAAACAGTGACTTATTATTATTACAGACAGTTGCCATGGAGATGACATGTCACAACTACATATTCATGTGATTGCATTAAATCACCTGATTGTTTCTATATGTCTGTTAGTAAATGTTTTATTTCTCAAACGAGATAATGGATAAATGTGAACAATTGACATTCAGTAATTAGTTGTCACCATATTAACCACAACCAACATGTTGGATCTCTGTTTAGGGGTCAGTGCTCTAAATGAGTCTCTCTGGGGAGAGAGAGGAGGGGGGCCCTGCCTCTAAAATGCATCTCTCTGGGGGACATGACACCAAAGCTAAGAGGTAAGATGACCATTTATAAAGAATTTATCGAGTTCATTAAAAAAATAAATAGCTATCTTAAGATGAAACACTATATATCCATTGTTAATCAGGAATGGAATGTTGGTATCCTGTATATTTGACTGTGATATGTGGTTGTCTCACCTTGATATCTTAAGATGAATGCACTTACTGTAAATCACTCTGGATAAGAGCATCTGCTAAATCAGGGGTTCTCAATCCGGGGTCTGTGGAGGTACTGCAGGGGTTCTCAATCCGGGGTCTGTGGACAACGTTGCAACAATGTTCATTTTCATCAAACTCATATTACACCCTAGATGCCTTCAAATGCCCAATTTATAGCCATGCCCAATTTAGGACTATTATTTAACAATGTGATGTTGCGCTCCAAAGGGAGAACTTGAAATAACATGATGTGTTTATTATTATACACTCTCAAATAACATGATGTAGATAATTAAATCATCAAAAGAAAAACGTGTTTAGAAAACAAGGTTCCTTATAGAGCCAAAAATGCTTCTATCACTTCCTTAAAATATGAAATCAATAAAAGTTATATATATTTTGGGGTTCAGTGAAGAAGAACCTCTAGAGTTCTGATCAACAAAAGGTTCATGTTTTGAGGATGTGAACCCAGCAGCCCTCCAGTGGTCAGATCAATTCCACCTGTTTTTTCCAGCGCCCGGCCCGGGATTCGAACCAGCCACCTTTCGGTCACAGCTCCAACTCCAACCTGAGTTAATCTTCAAAAATAAGCATGAGTTAATCTGCCAAAATGAAGACAAAATGCTATGCAGTTATACATAATTATTATACATAACTCATTGCCAAAATCACAAGACATACTGTTGCATGTAGGTCTATATTATTTATGGGTTGATCACATAGAAATATAAAAACAATATTTTTAACTACTGCAATGCAATTACATGTGGCACAGGAAACACTGACTCACTGCATTATTCTATAGTATTATCAAGACACCTGCTGTTAACTCTTAACTACTTAGGACAGCTCACGAGGTGTCCTAAATATCTGCCGACTCGGTGGGTAGGTAATTTAGGTAATGGGGAGGTAACTAGGTAATTTATACCCATAAGTGTAAAATGTCTTTATTCTCAGCACTTATACGACCAATTTTCTACTCTGAGACACTTTGTGGATGTGGACCCAGATCTCAACATATTATTATAAAAAAACATAGAATGTTTGTTTTACATAATAATACAAAATGAATATTACTAATGTAACCCACTGTAAAGACTGGGTTTAGTTGATTGTGTTCCACTGCTCATGTCCTCGTTCTGGAACTGTCCGCGTCCCCGTACAGAACTGTCCGCGTCCCCGTACAGAACTGTCCTCGTCCCCGTACAGAACCGTCCGCGTCCACGTTGGTGTGGCGCCAAGCCGGTTACGCGCAGAGTGGACTGAGATGATCTTGGGGAGTTTGTTACAGTGTTGAGACACCGAAGTTTACTGTTCAATTTGCTTTTTTCTTTACGGTCAGGGACAGTGTGAGTGTAGCCAGATCTCTTTCACTCTCTATCCTTGTTTCATTTTGTGTTTCACCGGATTCATCATCGAGACGAGGGACAGACGAACGACCTGCTAACTAACCAAGCTAGTCGGTACAGCTCGGTAATCTAGCTAGCTACTCTACCAGCAGCATCCTAGTTACCATAGCTAGTCGGTACAGCTCGGTAAGCTAGCTAGCTACTCTACCAGCAGCATCCTAGTTATCCTAGCTAGTCGGTACAGCTCGGTAAGCTAGCTAGCTACTCTACCAGCAGCATCCTAGTTATCCTAGCTAGTCGGTACAGCTCGGTAAGCTAGCTAGCTATTCTACCAGCAGCATCCTAGTTACCATAGCTACCACTACATCATCACCGGCTGTCTGCATTTCTTGTGGACCGATGGAGCTCCCCGGTTGTTTCTTCCACCTGTTAAATCCCGGTGAGGCTTCTCCCTCTCTTGTTGACGGATGCTGTCTACCTCTGTCCGGTTCTCCTCTCTTCACTAGATGGACGGTAACTTTAGTGTTTAACCCCTCTGTGTCCAAGGACCGAACTTTTGAATATTATTTTCAGGGCGCCTCAATAGCAGGTATTGAACAGCGGGTAAATAATAACTAGTCAGAACCTCAACCTCAGTATACATTCATTATAAAAAACATCTTAATATCTGATATTGTGAGTAAACAACCTCGAGAATGCGTCTTCCAGCCCTCCAATTAATTACATCATTCAACCCTCCCGGTTAGTAAATTTACCTCAACATCCCCCGGAGAAGGCAGAGTAACGACACCGGCCTTTTAGCGGGGCTGACAGACTGACTACAACGCTCGCGACGCTAAATGAATGTCGTCATTAATAATGACACACTGCTCGCGCCATTAACTAACGTCTGGAAGTCAGTTCTATTTGTGAAACTCTTCTTATGTTTCCCCATCTGAGCTCAGAGTAGATGAGAGATGTAATGTTTGTCTCTGTTGTGTTGAAGACCAATCCAGCAGGAGAGACCAGCCTCCCCTGTTCCCAGCTGTGTGTCCATGAAGAGTGACTGGTCTATGGATCCTCCTATAAACTTTAGAGAGGGAGACTTTTCTACTGAACAAAGGTAAGAAGAACTCATGGGTCCTGGTCAGTGAGTTAAACAACACTGTCTCTAGTCATTTCTCCTCTCCCATTTTCACATTTATTGTTGTTGTTTTCATAATCCATAGGCTAATAATTTTGTCCATTTTCATAGTCCTAAAACAATATTAAACAAACACAACATTCCTTCCGTGTGTGTGGTGTGTGTGTGTGTGTGTGTGTGTGTGTGTGTGTGTGTGTGTGCACTCCCTGGATGAGGAGTGGTAATCTCTATCCTGATTTTCTAGTCACTTTTACCTTTACCTACATGTACATATTACCTCAACTACCTGGTACCCTGCACATTGACTCAGTACTGGTACTCCTTACAGTCTCATTATTACCTCAACTACCTGGTACCCTGCACATTGACTCAGTACTGGTACTCCTTATAGTCTCATTATTACCTCAACTACCTGGTACCCTGCACATTGACTCAGTACTGGTTCTCCTTATAGTCTCATTATTACCTCAACTACCTGGTACCCTGCACATTGACTCAGTACTGGTTCTCCTTATCGTCTCATTATTACCTCAACTACCTGGTACCCTGCACATTGACTCAGTACTGGTTCTCCTTATAGTCTCATTATTACCTCAACTACCTGGTACCCTGCACATTGACTCAGTACTGGTACTCTTATAGCCTCATTATTACCCCAACTACCTGGTACCCTGCACATTGACTCAGTACTCAGTACTGGTACTCCTCATATCCTCATTATTACCTCAACTACTCGGTACCCTGCATATTGACTCAGTACTCAGTACTGGTTCTCCTTATAGTCTCATTATTACCTCAACTACCTGGTACCCTGCACATTGACTCAGTACTGGTACTCCTTATAGCCTCATTATTCCGGTCGGTAACATTTGAGAGTGAGGCAAATATATAGCATTTAGCGGAAAAAAAACATGATTATTTGTCTCTCTGAAATGAAGACATCAAGTGATTTTAAACAAATACATATCTGTACATATCAATCCCATACCATGATTAGATAGTGAAAAAACACACCAAACTCTTTCAGAAATGCTTTAAACAATAAAAGCTAATTTACTAACATTTCTGAAAAGTGATATATATCGTTTTGGAATGAAACTCTTCTTATGTTTCCCCATCTGAGCTCAGAGTAGATGAGAGATGTAATGTTTGTCTCTGTTGTGTTGAAGACCAATCAATCAGGAGAGACCAGCCTCCCCTGTTCCCAGCTGTGTGTCCATGAAGAGTGACCGGTCTATGGAACTTCCTCTAAAGTTTAGAGAGGGAGACTTTTCTACTGAACAAAGGTAAGAAGAACTCATGGGTCCTGGTCAGTGAGTTAAACAACACTGTCTCTAGTCATTTCTCCTCTCCCATTTTGTAATTTATTTTTGTTGTTTTCAGAATCCATAGGCTAATCATTTTGTCCATTTTCATAGTCCTAAAACAATATTAAACAAACACAATGTTCCCTCCCTGTGTGTGAGTGTGTGTGTGTGTGTGTGTGTGTGTGTGTGTGTGTGTGTGTGTGTGTGTGTGTGTGTGTGTGTGTGTGTGTGTGTGTGTGTGTGTGTGTGTGTGTGTGTGTGTGTGTACTCCCTGGATGAGGAGATGTAATCTCATGTTTTGTCCACAGATACCAACAGGAGAGATCAGAGTCAGAGATTCTCAGTGGTCAGTCTTCCCAGAGTCATCAAACAGACCTGGCCTCCATATTCAGTGTATGTTGTCCTGTTATGTACATTTGTTTTTGTTTACCTCAAGTTAAGTTGATCGGTCAATCATTCATTCATGTGTTAATGAGAAAGCATTTCTTATCTTGCTTAACTTATTTACTTTATTTATTTCAGTTGCTTGAAGAGAAAATCATGACATTTGTGAAGAACGAGCTGAAGATGTTCAAGAGGATTCTTAGTCCAGAACTCCCAGAAGGCTTTGAGAGTCAGAAGCAGGATAAGGAAGTGGTGGATGCTGAAGATGAGCAGCAGGAGAGCAGTGCCAGAGAGGGGGCTCTGAAGATCACACTGCACATCCTGAGGAAAATGAACCAGAAGGAGCTTGCTGACACACTAGAGAAATGTAAGATCTGTCTGACTCATGTTGATGCTGTTTTATAACATTTAAAAGCTGTAGCTAAAGTACAGCTAAAGTAGCTGTGTAACTCAATGATATTGTAGCAGCCTTAACACAACACCTAGTGACCTCATCAAGTAGCAGCAGGGATGTGTTGTGCTGATTAATTTAGAGAAAGAGAGAACATTAATAATACCATCAATAATACCAATAATTATATAATCAGTCACACCAGTCTGTACTGCATTATGAAAACATTTACACATTTATACAGTCAGTTTAGGGAATAAACTATTATAATTTAAACTTCATAAAAGTCCTACAATACTGTAGGCATTAACTCAGATGTAATATTAATATCCTCTGTGTTATTTCTAGATTCAGATGATCCTGCTGTGATTTGCCAACGTGAACTCAAATCTAATCTAAAGAAGAAGTTTCAATGTGTATTTGAGGGGATCGCTAAACAAGGAAACCCAACACTTCTCAATAAGATCTACACAGAGCTCTACATCACAGAGGGTGGAACAGGAGAGGTCAATAATGAACATGAGCTGAGACAGATTGAGACAACAACCAGGAAACAAGCAAGACCAGAGACTGCAATCAAATGTAACGACATCTTCAAACCCTTAACTGGACAAGACAAACCTATCAGAACTGTGCTGACAAAGGGAGTCGCTGGCATTGGAAAAACAGTCTCTGTGCAGAAGTTCATTCTGGACTGGGCTGAAGGAAAAGCAAATCAGGATGTCCAATTTGTATTTTCATTACCTTTCAGGGAGCTGAATTTGATGAAAGAGGACAAATGCACTTTCATTGAACTTCTCAATCACTTCTCAATGGAAACCAAACAATCAAGAATCTCCAACTACGACAACTACAAAGTTCTGTTCATCTTTGATGGTCTGGATGAGTGCCGACTGCCCCTAGACTTCCAGAAGAACAAGATCTGTTGGGACGTCACAGAGTCAACCTCAGTGGATGTTCTGCTGACAAATCTCATCAAGGGAAATCTGCTTCCCTCTGCTCTCCTCTGGATAACTACCCGACCTGCAGCAGCCAATAAGATCCCTTCAGTGTGTGTTGACCAGGTGACAGAGGTACGAGGGTTCAATGACCCACAGAAGGAGGAGTACTTCATGAAGAGATTCAGTGATGAGGACCTGGCCAGCAGAATCATCTCACACATAAAGACATCAAGGAGCCTCCACATCATGTGCCACATTCCAGTCTTCTGTTGGATTTCTGCAACAGTCCTTGAACACATGTTAAGTACAGAGAAGAGAGAAGAGATGCCCAAGACTCTGACTGAGATGTACACACACCTTGTGGTGTTTCATACCAAACAGAAGAATGAAAAGTATCTTGGGAAAGAAGAGACAGATCCACACTGGAATAAAGAGAGCATTCTGTCACTGGGAAAACTGGCTTTTCAACAGCTTGTGAATGGCAATCTGATTTTCTATGAAGAAGACCTGATAGAGGCTGGCATTGATGTCAATGAAGCCTCAGTGTACTCAGGATTGTGCACACAGCTCTTTAAAGAGGAACGTGGGCTGTACCAGTACAAGGTGTACTGCTTTGTTCATCTGAGCATTCAGGAGTTTCTGGCTGCTGTATATGTGTTCCTCTCATTCATCAACAACAATGAGAATCTAATGGACAAACTGCAAACAAAAGACAAGTCTGTAGTTACTTTCTACAAGAGTGCTGTGGATAAAGCCTTACAAAGTGAGACAGGAAACCTGGACCTTTTCCTTCGCTTCCTTCTGGGCCTCTCACTGGAGTCCAATCAGAAGCACTTACGAGGTCTACTGACAAAGACAAGAAGCAGCTCACAGAGCCATGAAGAAACAGTGAAGTACATCAAGGAGAAGATCGGGGAGGATCTCTCTCCAGAGAGGAGCATCAATCTGTTCCACTGTCTGAATGAACTGAATGACCATTCTCTAGTGGAGGAGATCCAAAGCTACCTGAGATCAGGAAGTCTCTCAGAAGACGACCTGTCACCTGGACAGTGGTCAGCTCTGGTCTTTGTGTTGCTGACTTCAGAAAAGGAGCTGGATGTGTTTGACCTGAAGAAATACTCCAGATCAGAGGAAGGTCTTCTGAGGCTGCTGCCAGTGGTCAAAGCCTCCAGAGCTGCTCTGTGAGTAAATAAAATGACATTTAAGAACTCATCATCAGGAAGAAATATTCAGTTTAGAGAAAAATATGTATTATAATTTGATTATAATTTTATATTGAAAAACATATTGAATAAATGCATTGATTTTCACATTATTATAACAAAATGACCACACAATTCTAGGAGATGGAAAATGAATCTATATGTTGTTTTGGATAATTAACCAAATGCATCTGCCACTGTCCTTCTACACTACTGGTGTTAAATGAACAGTGTGTTTGTGAAGTCATGATGATCTCTTTGTCAGGCTGTCAGGCTGTGGAGTCACAGAGGAAGGCTGTGCTTCTCTGGTCTCAGCTCTGGAGTCAAACCCCTCACACCTGAGAGAGCTGGACCTGAGTATCAACGACCTGAAGGATTCAGGAGTGAAGCTGCTCTCTGCTGGACTGGGGAATCCCCACTGTAAACTGGAGACTCTGAGGTCAGTATTCCTGTAGTTGGTCAACAAGTGATAACTGTTCACCAGATCCACGTGTTTACCAGTCACACATAGTCCACACCATATGTGTTTGGACAGTGAAGCTTACAGTTTTAATTTTTGGCGCTATTCTCCAGCATTTTGGATTTGAGATACAATGTTTAATTAGGTGACAGTTGAGGTTAAAGGTGAGAGGGTTAGCATGTTTTGTTGTGGCCTCTGTTATTGGTAATGGTGAGAGATTATCATGTTTTGTTGTAGCCTCTGTTATTGGTAATAGTGAGAGGTTAGCATGTTTTGTTGTATCCTCTGATATTGGTAATGGTGAGAGGTTAGCATGTTTTGTTGTAGCCTCTGTTATTGGTAATGGTGAGAGGTTATCATGTTTTGTTGTAGCCTCTGTTATTGGTGATGGTGAGAGGTTATCATGTTTTGTTGTAGCCTCTGTTATTGGTAATGGTGAGAGGTTAGCATGTTTTGTTGTAGCCTCTGTTATTGGTGATGGTGAGAGGTTATCATGTTTTGTTGGAGCCTCTGTTATTGGTAATGGTGAGAGGTTAGCATGTTTTGTTGTAGCCTCTGTTATTGGTAATGGTGAGAGGTTAGCATGTTTTGTTGTAGCCTCTGTTATTGGTGATGGTGAGAGGTTATCATGTTTTGTTGTAGCCTCTGTTATTGGTAATGGTGAGAGGTTATCATGTTTTGTTGTAGCCTCTGTTATTGGTAATGGTGAGAGGTTAGCATGTTTTGTTGTAGCCTCTGTTATTGGTAATGGTGAGAGGTTAGCATGTTTTGTTGTAGCCTCTGTTATTGGTGATGGTGAGAGGTTATCATGTTTTGTTGTAGCCTCTGTTATTGGTAATGGTGAGAGGTTAGCATGTTTTGTTGTAGCCTCTGTTATTGGTAATGGTGAGAGGTTAGCATGTTTTGTTGTAGCCTCTGTTATTGGTAATGTGGTGAGAGGTTAACATGTTTTGTTGTAGCCTCTGTTATTGGTAATGGTGAGAGGTTATCATGTTTTGTTGTAGCCTCTGTTATTGGTGATGGTGAGAGGTTATCATGTTTTGTTGTAGCCTCTGTTATTGGTAATGGTGAGAGGTTAGCATGTTTTGTTGTCGTCTCTGTTATTGGTAATGGTGAGAGGTTAACATGTTTTGCTGTATCCTCTGTTATTGGTAATGGTGAGAGGTTAGCATGTTTTGTTGTAGCCTCTGTTATTGGTAATGTTGAGAGGTTAGTATGTTTTGTTGTAGTCTCTGTAACTTTCTCACTCATTATTATTTATGATTCATTCATGATCTTTCTCAGTCTAGGCGTCACAGGCTTGATGTTGTCATTGTGTTCGAGGAATATGGGACCAGATATACTTTTGACTAATTTAATACACTTTAAGTGTCAGAATACTTATGACTTCTTCAAATGGGGGGACTAGATACATAAAATGCTTTAATTTTTCTAAACGTTGAAACAGATATGTATTAAAATATCCTCAAATAAAAGGTGACATTATATACTGTCACCTTATATGAAACATTTGATCTGAAATCCAAAATATTGGAGTATAGAGACACATTTAAAATGTTAGCTTCACTGTCTAAATATATATGGTGTGGACTGTATACTCAATACAATCTAAATCTGATTCCTCACTGTCTAAATAGATATGGTGTGGACTGTATACTCAATACAATCTAAATCTGATACCTCACTGTCTAAATAGATATGGTGTGGACTGTATACTCAATACAATCTAAATCTGATACCTCACTGTCTAAATAGATATGGTGTGGACTGTATACTCAATACAATCTAAATCTGATTCCTCACTGTCTGTTTTTTGACTGATACTGCTTTTTAAACTGGTCTGGTCAGTCTACTCAAATATTTGTACGATACATTTTTCTATCTGCAGGCTATACTTTGATCATTTGTTATTTCTAATAATTAAACATTCATTTATAAATAGATATGGCAGGTTTCAGGACACAGATATATCTGAATATTTTTTATATTTGAAAATGTAAAAAACATATACTGCCACGATTTTCACCACCTAAGAATGTTTCTATCACAAATGATATGGCAGAACAGGCAACTAAACATAGAATAACAACCCACAAATAAACCAAGAAATATGGTTCCCAATCAGAGACAACGATAAACAGCTGCCTCTGATTGAGAACCAATCCAGGCAACCATAGACATATAAACACCTAGACAAGACAAACCCATAGATGTACAAAAACTAAACAAGCCCTCGTCACACCCTGACCTAACTAAAATAATAAAGAAAACAAAGTTAACTAAGGTCAGGGCGTGACATCTGCAGGAAATACTTTGATCATTCGTCATTTATAATAATGATACATTCATTTATGAATAGATATGGCAGGTTTCAGGACACTGATATATGTGAATATGTTGAAAAAATATACTGCCACGATTTTCACCACCAAAGAATATCATTGTGATTTTAATATGATTTGACTCTTTGCAGGCTGTCAGGCTGTCTAGTTACAGAGGAAGGCTGTGCTTCTCTGGTCTCAGCTCTGAGGTCAAACCCTTCACACCTGAGAGAGCTGGACCTGAGTAACAATGACCTGAAGGATTCAGGAGTGAAGCTGCTCTCTGCTGGACTGGGGAATCCCCACTGTAAACTGGAGACTCTGAGGTCAGTATTCCTGTAGAAGATGGCACGGGAGGCAGATGTGGACAGGCCAAAGGTCATAACCAGATCAGAGTCCAGGAGGCACAGAGTGGCAGACAGACTAGAGGTCAGGACAGACAGACTGGACAGGACAGGCAGACTGGTCAGGCAGACTAGAGGTCAGGACAGGTAGACTGGACAGGACAGGTAGACTAGAGGTCAGATAGACTAGAGGTCAGGACAGACAGACTGGACAGGACAGGCAGACTGGTCAGACAGAGTAGAGGTCAGGACAGGTAGACTGGACAGGACAGGCAGACTAGAGGTCAAGACAGGCAGACTGGTCAGGACAGGTAGACTGGACAGGACAGGCAGACTGGTCAGGCAGACTAGAGGTCAGGACAGACGAGAGGTTAGGACAGACAGACTGGTCAGGCAGACTAGAGGTCAGGACAGGCAGACTGGTCAGGACAGGCAGACTGGTCAGGCAGGCTAGGGGTCAGGACAGGCAGACTGGTCAGACAGACTAGAGGTCAGGACAGGCAGAAGAGGTCAGGACAGGCAGAATGGTCAGGCAGGCTAGAGGTCAGGACAAGCAGACTGGTCAGGCAGACTAGAGGTCAGGACAGGCAGACTGGTCAGACAGGCTAGAGGTCAGGAAAGGCAGAATGGTCAGGCAGGCTAGAAGTCAAGACAGGCAGAATGGTCAGGCAGACTAGAGGTCAGGACAGGCAGAATGGTCAGGACAGGCAGGAGAGGTCAGGACAGGCAGAATGGTCAGGCAGAAGAGAGGTCAGGACGGGCAGAGTGGTCAGGCAGGCTAGAGGTCAGGACAGGCAGAATGGTAAGGCAGACTAGAGGTCAGGACAGGCAGAATGGTCAGGCAGACGAGAGGTCAGGACAGGCAGAATGGTCAGGCAGACTAGAGGTCAGGACAGGCAGAAGAGGTCAGGACAGGCAGAATGGTCAGGCAGACTAGAGGTCAGGACAGGCAGAAGAGGTCAGGACAGGCAGAATGGTCAGGCAGGCTAGAGGTCAGGACAGGCAGAATGGTCAAGCAGACTAGAGGTCAGGCAGGCAGAATGGTCAGGCAGACGAGAGGTCAGGACAGGCAGAATGGTCAGGCAGACGAGAGGTCAGGACAGGCAGAATGGTCAAGCAGACTAGAGGTCAGGCAGGCAGAATGGTCAGGCAGACGAGAGGTCAGGACAGGCAGAATGGTCAAGCAGACTAGAGGTCAGGCAGGCAGAATGGTCAAGCAGACGAGAGGTCAGGACAGGCAGAATGGTCAGGCAGAAGAGAGGTCAGGACAGGCAGAATGGTCAGGCAGACGAGAGGTCAGGACAGGCAGAATGGTCAGGCAGACGAGAGGTCAGGACAGGCAGAATGGTCAGGCAGAAGAGAGGTCAGGACAGGCAGAATGGTCAGGCAGACTAGAGGTCAGGACAGGCAGAATGGTCAAGCAGACGAGAGGTCAGGACAGGCAGAATGGTCAAGCAGACGAGAGGTCAGGCAGACGAGAGGTCAGGACAGGCAGAATGGTCAGGCAGACGAGAGGTCAGGACAGGCAGAATGGTCAGGCAGACGAGAGGTCAGGACAGGCAGAATGGTCAGGCAGAAGAGAGGTCAGGACAGGCAGAATGGTCAGGCAGACTAGAGGTCAGGACAGGCAGAATGGTCAAGCAGACGAGAGGTCAGGACAGGCAGAATGGTCAAGCAGACGAGAGGTCAGGCAGACGAGAGGTCAGGACAGGCAGAATGGTCAGGCAGGCTAGAGGTCAGGCAGGCGGGTACAGTCCAGAAAACAGGCAAGGAACAAAAACCGGGAGGAACAAATAGAAGCAGGAGTAGAGAAAAACACTGGTTGACTTGATAAACATACAAGACAAACTGGTACAGAGAAACAGGAAACACAGGGATAAATACACCAGGGAAACACAGGGATATATACACCAGGGGAACACAGGGATATATACACCAGGGAAACACAGGGATATATACACCAGGGAAACACAGGGATATATACTCCAGGAAACACAGGGATAAATACACCAGGGATATATACACCAGGGATATATACACCAGGGATATGTACACCAGGGATATATACACCAGGGATATGTACACCAGGGAAATGTACACCAGGGATATATACACCAGGGATATATACACCAGGGATATATACACCAGGGAAACACAGGGATATATACACCAGGGGAACACAGGGATATATACACCAGGGATATATACACCAGGGATATGTACACCAGGGATATGTACACCAGGGATATATACACCAGGGATATATACACCAGGGATATATACACCAGGGAAACACAGGGATATATACACCAGGGATGTATACACCAGGAATATATACACCAGGGATATATACACCAGGGATATATACACCAGGAATATATACACCAGGGATATATACACCAGGGAAACAGGGATATATACACCAGGGATATATACACCAGGAATATATACACCAGGGAAACAGGGATATATACACCAGGGATATATACACCAGGAATATATACACCAGGGATGTATACACCAGGAATATATACACCAGGGATATATACACCAGGGAAACAGGGATATATACACCAGGGATATATACACCAGGGAAACACAGGGATATATACACCAGGGATATATACACCAGGGATATATACACCAGGGATATGTACACCAGGGATATATACACCAGGGATATATACACCAGGGATATATACACCAGGGAAACACAGGGATATATACACCAGGGATGTATACACCAGGAATATATACACCAGGGATATATACACCAGGGATATATACACCAGGGAAACACAGGGATATATACACCAGGGATATATACACCAGGGATATATACACCAGGGATATATACACCAGGGAAACACAGGGATATATACACCAGGGATATATACACCAGGGATATATACACCAGGGACATATACACCAGGGATATATACACCAGGGATATATACACCAGGGAAACACAGGGATATATACACCAGGGGAACACAGGGATATATACACCAGGGAAACACAGGGATATATACACCAGGGATATATACACCAGGGATATATACACCAGGGAAACACAGGGATATATACACCAGGGATGTATACACCAGGAATACATACACCAGGGATATATACACCAGGGATATATACACCAGGGAAACACAGGGATATATACACCAGGGATATATACACCAGGGAAACACAGGGATATATACACCAGGGATATATACACCAGGGATATATACACCAGGGATATATACACCAGGGATATATACACCAGGGAAACACAGGGATATATACACCAGGGATATATACACCAGGGATATATCCACCAGGGAAACACAGGGATATATACACCAGGGATATATACACCAGGGATATATACACCAGGGATATATACACCAGGGACATATACACCAGGGATATATACACCAGGGATATATACACCAGGGAAACACAGGGATATATACACCAGGGGAACACAGGGATATATACACCAGGGATATATACATCAGGGAAACACAGGGATATATACACCAGGGATATATACATCAGGGAAACACAGGGATATATACACCAGGGAAACACAGTGATATATACACCAGGGATATATACACCAAGGAAACACAGGGATATATACACCAGGGAAACACAGGGATATATACACCAGGGAAACACAGGGATATATACACCAGGGGAACACAGGGATATATACACCAGGGATATATACATCAGGGAAACACAGGGATATATACACCAGGGATATATACATCAGGGAAACACAGGGATATATACATCAGGGATATATACACCAGGGATATATACATCAGGGAAACACAGAGATATATACACCAGGGATATATACACCAGGGATATATACACCAGGGAAACACATGGATATATACACCAGGGATATATACACCAGGGATATATACATCAGGGAAACACAGGGATATATACACCAGGGATATATACATCAGGGAAACACAGGGATATATACACCAGGGAAACACGGGGATATGTACACCAGGGATATATACACCAGGGATATATACACCAGGGATATGTACACCAGGGATATATACACCAGGGATATATACACCAGGGATAAATACACCAGGGATATATACACCAGGAATATATACACCCGTGAAACACAGGGATATATACATCAGGGAAACACAGGGATATATACATCAGGGAAACACAGGGATATATACATCAGGGAAACACAGGGATATATACACCAGGGACATATACACCAGTGAAACACAGGGATATATACACCAGGGATATATACACCAGGGATATATACACCAGGGAAACACAGGGATATATACACCAGGGATATATACACCAGGGAAACACAGGGATATATACACCAGGGATATGTACACCAGGAATATATACACCAGGGAAACACAGGGATATATACACCAGGGAAACACAGGGATAAATACACCAGGGAAACACAGGGATATATACAGCAGGGAACACAGGGATATATACACCAGGGATATATACACCAGGGATATATAAACCAGGGAAACACAGGGATATATACACCAGGGATATATACACCAGGGATATATACACCAGGGAAACACAGGGATATATACACCAGGGATATATACACCAGGGATATATACACCAGGGATATGTACACCAGGGATATATACACCAGGGATATATACACCAGGGATATATACACCAGGGATATATACACCAGGGATATGTACACCAGGGATATATACACCAGGGATATATACACCAGGGAAACACAGGGATAAATACACCAGGGATATATACACCAGGGAAACACAGGGATATATACACCAGGGATATATACACCAGGGATATATTCACCAGGGATATATTCACCAGGGATATATACACCAGGGATATATACATCAGGGAAACACAGGGATATATACACCAGGGATATATACACCAGGGATATATACACCAGGGATATATACACCAGGGAAACACAGGGATATATACACCAGGGACATATACACCAGTGACATATACACCAGGGATATATACACCAGGGATATATACACCAGGGATATATACACTAGGGATATATACACCAGGGATATATACACCAGGGATAAATACACCAGGGATATATACACCAGGGATATATATACACCAGGGATATATATACACCAGGGATATATACACCAGGGATATATACACCAGGGATATATACACCAGGGAAACACAGGGATATATACACCAGGGATATATACACCAGGGATATATACACAGGGATATATACACCAGGGATATATACACCAGGGATATAATAATAATAATGATGGTGTATATATCCCTGGACAGGTGAAACAGATCAGGGTTTGACATGAATATGGAAAAAGTGAATATCAGTGTGATTTTAATTTGACTTGACTCTTTGCAGGCTGTCAGGCTGTCTAGTCACAGAGGAAGGCTGTGCTTCTCTGGTCTCAGCTCTGAGGTCAAACCCCTCACACCTGAGAGAGCTGGACCTGAGCTACAATCACCCAGGAGACTCAGGAGTCAGACTGCTCTCTGCTGGACTGGAGGATCCACACTGCAGACTGGAGAAACTCAAGTATGTAGAGGGTTTATGTCAATGTTCATATCAGACATGTTTGACTTATCAGGCTAGTTGAGACAAACATTCTGACCACCACTTGGACAACGTTATATAACGTTATTGGACAAAGTTACTGACTGTGTGTGTGTGTGTGTGTGTGTGTGTGTGTGTGTGTGTGTGTGTGTGTGTGTGTGTGTGTGTGTGTGTGTGAGTTCAGGTGTATCCCTCAATGACTGTCTGTTCTTCTGCTTACCGCTACAGTGTGGAACATGGTGGAGAGAACAGAATGAAACCTGGACTTAGAAAATGTGAGTGTTGACCGCTGTGAAGAATATGACTAAGAATAAGTCTTAATTCAAGTTAAGTCAAAGACCATCATCATTACTGACTTGGTCATATTAAATATCAGCTGTAGTTCTACAGAAGCAGAAATCAGAGACACCAACGTTTACAAAGAGTTGCTTTGAGTGTGTGTGTGTGTGTGTGTGTGTAATTAATGGGAATAAGTGTGTTTTATATTACCATACAGTATAACATATGATCATTCAACAAGTCTCAAGTTACCTTAACTTCTCCTTTTGATACCTAGAAACATCTACATTAAATGAATTAGTGAAAAGTGAGTTAACATTCTAATGTGAATGATGATGATTTCTAATATTGTGTCTGGTTTCATCCATCAGATGTCTGTGATCTCACACTGGACCCAAACACAGTAAACAGACTCCTCTCTCTGTCTGAGGAGAACAGAAAGGTGACATGGAGGACAGAGGAGCAGCCGTATCCTGATCACCCAGAGAGATTTGAGGTCTGTGGACAGGTGCTGTGTAGAGAGGGTCTGACTGGGCGCTGCTACTGGGAGGTAGAGTGGAGTGGGGGAGGGGCTGATATAGGAGTGACATATAAAGGAATCAACAGGAGAGGAAGGGTTAATGACTGTTGGCTTGGATACAATGACAAGTCCTGGACTCTGTTCTGCTCTGACCACAGTTACTCTGCCTGTCACAATCATTATCCCTCTACCATAGACGTCCGCCCCTCCAGCTCCCACAGAGTAGGAGTGTATCTGGACAGGCCAGCCGGCACTCTGTCCTTCTATAGAGCCTCCTCTGACACACTGACCCACCTGATCACATTCACCTCCACATTCACTGAGCCCCTCTATCCAGGGTTTAGGGTTTGGGGTGAAGGTGACTCCTCAGTGTCCCTGAAATAATAACCTGACACACACATACACACACTGGACTCACGAACACACACACACATACTGGACTCACGAACACACACACACATACTGGACAAAAACACACACACACACACACACATACTGGACAAAAACACACACACACACTCGACTCACGAACACACACACACATACTGGACAAAAACACACACACACACACTGGACTCACGAACACACACACACATACTGGACAAAAACACACACTGGACTCACGAACACACACACACATACTGGACAAAAACACACACACACACACTGGACTCACACACACACACACACACACTGGACTCACACACGCCCACACACACTGGACTCACACACACACACACACACCCACACACACTGGACTCACACTGGACTCACACACACACACACACACACACTCACTCACACACACTGGACTCACACACACCCTGAACACACACTGGACTCACACACACACACACACACTGGACCGACACACACACCCTGAACACACACACATAAACACACACTGGAAACACACACACACTGGACGCACACTCACATTGCACACACACACTGGACAAACACACACACTGGGCAAAGACACACACACACTGGGCAAAGACACACACACACACACTGGACAAACACACACACACACACACACACAATTGGACACACACAGGCTGGACAAACACACACACTGAACACACACACTGGACACACACACTGAACACACACTGGACTCACACACACACACTGGACTCACAAAGACACACACACACACACACACAAACACTGGACTCACACACACACTGCACTCACACACACACACTGGACTCACTCACACACACACACACCCTGAACACACACTGGACTCACTCACACACACACACACACACACACACACTGGACCGACACACACACCCTGAACACACACACACACTGGACAAACACACACACACTGGACAAACACACACACACTGAACACACACACTGAACACACACTGGACAGACACACACACACACACACACTGGACAAACACACACACACACACACACACACACACACACACTGGACAAACACACAAACACACACACTAGACACAAACAAACACACACACGCTAGACACACACACACACACACACACTGGACAGACACACACACACACACACTGGACAGACACACACACACACACTGGACAGACACACACACACACACACACACACACACACACACACACACAATTGGACACACACACACACTGGACAAACACACACACTGGACAAACACACACTGAACACACACACACTGAACACACACACACACTGGGCAAAGACACACACACACACACACACACAATTGGACACACACACACACAATTGGACACACACACACACTGGACAAACACACACACTGGACAAACACACACTGAACACACACACACTGAACACACACACACTGGACAAACACACACACTGGACAAACACACACTGAACACACACACACTGAACACACACACACTGGGCAAAGACACACACACACACACACAATTGGACACACACACACACTGGACAAACACACACACTGGACAAACACACACTGAACACACACACACTGAACACACACACACACTGGGCAAAGACACACACACACACACACACACTGGACACAAACACACACACTGAACACACACACACTGGGCAAAGACACACATGCTAGACACACACACACACACACACACTGGACAAGCACACAAACACAGACACACACACACTGAAAACACACACACGCTAGACACACACACACACACACTGGACACAAACACACACACACACACACACACTGGACACACACACACACACACACTGGACACACACACACACACACTGGACACAAACACACACACACTGAACACACACACACTTGGCAGAGACACACACACACACACACACACTGGACACACACACACACACACACTGGGCAGAGACACACACACACACAATTGGACACACACACACACACTGGACACACACACACACACACACACACACTAGACACACACAGACACTGAACACACACACACACACACACACTGAACACACACACACACACACACTGGGCACCACACACACACAATTGGACACACACACACACACTGGACACACACACACACACACACACACACACACTGAACACACACACACACACACACTGAACACACACACACACTAGACACACACACACACTGAACACACACACACACACACTAGACACACACACACTGAACACACACACACACACACTAGACACACACACACTGAACACACACACACACACTGAACACACACACACACACACACACTGAACACACACACACACTAGACACACACACACACACTGAACACACACACACACACTAGACACACACACACACACACACACTGAACACACACACACACACACTAGACACACACACACACTGAACACACACACACACACACACTGGACACAAACACACACACACTGAACACACACACACTGGGCAGAGACACACACACACACAATTGGACACACACACACACACACACTGGACACACACACACACACTGAACACACACACACACATACTGAACACACACACACACTGAACACACACACACACACACACACACACTAGACACACACAGACACTGAACACACACACACACACACACACACACACACACTGAACACACACACACACACACACTGGGCAGAGACACACACACACACAATTGGACACACACACACACACACACACACACTGAACACACACACACTGAACACACACACACACTGAACACACACACACACTTGACACACACACACACACTGAACACACACACACACACACTTGACACACACACACACACTGAACACACACACACACACACACACACGCTGGACAAACACACACATGCTGGACAAACACACACACTGGTCTCACAAACACACACACACATACTGGACAAACACACACACTGGACACACACACACACACACACACACTGAACACACACACACACTGAACACACACACACACACACACACACTGAACACACACACACACTGAACACACACACACACACACCCTGGACAAACACACACATGCTGGACAAACACACACACTGGACTCACAAACACACACACACACACTGGACAAAAACACACACACACACACACACACTGGACAAACACACACACTGGACACAAACAAACACACACAAGCTAGACACACACACACCAACTGGACAATCACACAAACTAGACACAAACAAACACACACACGCTAGACACACACACACACACACACTGGACAGACACACTGGACAGACACACGCACACACTGGACAGACACACACACACACACACTGGACAGACACGCACACACACACTGGATAGAGACACACACACAGTGGACAGACACACACACACTGGACAAACACATACACACTGAACACACACACACTGAACACACACACACTGGGCAAAGACACACACACGCACAATTGGACACACACACACACTGGACAAACACACAAACACAGACCCACACACACACACACACACACACTGGACACAAACACACACACACTGGACACACACACACACACTGGACAAGCACACAAACACAGACACACACACACTGAACACACACACACACTAGACACACACACACACACACTTTACACAAACACACACACACTGAACACACACACACACACTGGACACACACACCCACACACACTGAACACACACACACACACTGAACACACACACACACACACACACTAGACACACACACACACTGAACACACACACACACTAGACACACACAGACACTGGACACACACACACACACACACACTAGACACACACACACACACACACACTAGACACACACACACACACACACACACACTAGACACACACACACACACACACACACTAGACACACTGAACACACACACACTAGACACACTGAACACACACACACACACTAGACACACACACACTAGACACACTGAACACACACACACACGCTAGACACACACACGCTAGACACACACACACACACACACACACTAGACACACACACACTAGACACACACACACACACACACACACTGAACACACACACACACACACACACACACACTGGACAAACACACACATGCTGGACAAACACACACACTGGACTCACAAACACACACACACATACTGGACAAAAACACACACACACACACACTGGACAAACACACACACTCTTCTTCCTAAAATTGTGACCTTGACCCAGGACCTCTTACAATAACATGTATTTTATGTTGAATAACAAATTGTACAATTATATACAATTATATATGGACATACGCTCCATAGTTGTACAAGTATACAAGGATATATTGTACTTTTCATAATAAAACACACTTGAAACAAGAAAAGGCTTGTTACTTGTGAAAACAGTTTGTTTATTGATTTTACGTTTCCTCTGTCAGGTTGATGTTTAACCTGCGACTGGTTGAAACATGAAACAAATATGAAATGAAATACAAAACAATTAAATATGTGGAATATAATTAAACAAATTGTACAATTAGTACAACAGAGTGTTGTGATGCATGGTTACTATAGCAACATAGTGTTGTGATGCAGGGTCACTATAGCAACAGTGTTGTGATGCAGGGTCACTATAGCAACAGTGTTGTGATGCAGGGTCACTATAGCAACAGAGTTCTCTCTGTTCTCTGCTCTCTCTGCTCTTTCTCTCTCTGTTCTCTCTCTTTGCTCTCTGCTCTCTCTGCTCTTTCTCTCTCTGCTCTCTCACTCTCTTTGCTTTCTCAGCCTGCTCTCTGCTCGCTCTCTCTCTCTGTTCTCTGCTCTCTCTGCTCTTTCTCTGTTCTCTCTCTCTGCTCGCTCTCTCTCTGCTCTCTCTTCTCTCTGTTCTCTGCTCTCTCTTTTCTCTGCTCTCTCTCCCTCTGCTCTCTCTGCTCTCTTTTCTCTGCTCTGTCTCTGTCCTCTCACTCTCCGCTATCTCACTCTCTCTTTGCTTTCTCAGCCTGCTCTCTGCTCCCTCTCTCTCTGCTCTCTCTTCTCTATGTTCTCTGCTCTCTCACTTCCTCTGATCTCTCTGCTCTCTCTGCTCTCTCTGCCCTCTGCTTTCCCTGATCTGTCTCTCTGCTCTCAGCTCTCTCTGTTCTCTCTCTCTGCCCTCTCTCTCTCTGCCCTCTCTGTTCTCTCTCTCTGCCCTCTCTGCTCTCTCCCTCTCTGCCTTCTCACTTACTCTGATCTCTCTGCTCTCTCTCTATGCTTTCTCTCTCTCCCTCTGCTCTCCCCGATCTGTCTCTCTGCTCTCAGCTCTCTGCCCTATCTCTCTGCCTTCTCTGTTCTCTCTCTCTGCTCTCTCTCTCTCTCCCTCCCTCTCTGTTCTCTCACTCTTTTCTCTCTGTTCTCTGCTCTCTCTCTGCTCTCTCTGTTCTGCTCTCTCTTTTCTCTGCTCTCTCTTTCTGCTCACTCTCTGCACTCTCTGTTCTCTCTCAGCTTGCTCTCTGCTCTCTTTCTGCTCTCTGTGCTCTCTCTGCTCTCTCTCTCTCTGGTCTTTCTCTCTGCCCTCTCTGCTCTCTCTCTTTGCTCTCTGCTCTCTCTCTGCTCTCTCTTCCATCTATTCTCTGCTCTCTCTCTCCCTCTGCTCTCTCTGCTATATGCTCTCTCTCTTTCTCCCTCTGCTCTCTGTGCTCTCTCTGTTCTCTGCTCTCTCTGCTCTCTCTGCTCTGCTGCTCTCTCGTCTCTCTGTTTTCTGCTCTCTCTCTGCCTCTGCTCTCTCTGTTCTCTGCTCTCTCTGCCCTCTCTGCCCTCTCTCTTCTCACTCTCTCTGCTCGCTCTCTGCTCTCTCAGCCTGCTCTCTGCTCGCTCTCTCTCTGCTATCTCTCTCCCTCTGCTCTCTCTCTCTCTGTTCTCTCCTCTCACTCTTCTCTCTCTGCTCTCTCTCTGCTCTCTCTCTCTGCTCTATCTCTTTTCTCTCTCCCTATCTGCTCTCTTCTCTCCCTCTGCCCTCTCTATTTTCTCTCTGATCTCTAGCTTTTCTCTGCTCTCTCTGCTCTCATTGTCTGCTGTCTCCCTCTGCTCTGTCTGCTCTCTCTCTCTTCTCTCTGCTCTCTCCCTCTGCTCTCTATGCTCTCTCTCTCTTTCTCCCTCTGCTCTCTGTGCTCTCTCTCTGCGCTCTCTCTCTGCGCTCTCTCTCTGTTCTCTGCTCTCTCTCTGCTCTCTCTGCTCTGCTGCTCTCTCTCTGCCCCCTGCTCTCTCTCTGCTCTCTTGTCTCTCTGTTTTCTGCTCTCTCTCTCCCTCTGCTCTCCCTGTTCTCTGCTCTATCACTCCTTCTGCTCTCTGCTCTCTCTCTGTTCTCTGCTCCCTCTCTCTCTTTCTCCCTTTGCTCTCTCTGCTCTCTGCTATCTCTCTGTTCTCTGCTCTCTCTCCTTCCCTCTGCTCCCTCTGCTCTCTTGACTCTCTGCTCTGCTGCTCTCTATTTTATCTGCTCTCTCTGCTCTCTCACTTTCTCTGCCCTCTCTCTGCCCTCTGCTCTCTCTCTCTGCTGTCTCTGCTCTCTCTCTTCTCTCGCTGCTCTCTCAGCCTGCTCTCTGTTCTCTCCTCTCTCTGCTCACTCTGCTCTCTCTGCTCTCTGCTCTCTCTCTCTCTCCCTCTGCTCTCTCTCTTTTCTCTCTCCCTATCTGGTCTCTTCTCTCTCCCTCTGCTCTCTTCTCTCTCCCTCTGCCCTCTCTATTTGCTCTCTCGCTTTTCCCTGCTCTCTCTCTCTGCTCTCTCTCTTTCTGCTCTCATTATCTGCTGTCTCTCTCTTCTCTCTGCTCTCTCTTCTCTCTGCTCTCTCTTCTCTCTGCTCTCTCTTCCTCTGCTCTCTCTCCCTCTGCTCTCTCTCCCTCTGCTCTCTCTCTCCCTCTGCTCTGTCTGCTCTCTCTCTGTTCTCTGCTCTCTGTTCTCTGCTCTCTCTCTTCTCTCTGTTCTCTCTGCTCTCTCTCTCCCTCTGCTTTCTCTGCTCTCTTCTCTCTGTTCTCTGCTCTCTCTCTTCTCTCTGTTCTCACTGCTCTCTCAGCCTGCTCTCCGCTCTCTCTCCTCTCTCTCTCTCTCTCTCTCTCTCTCTCTCTCTCTAATGCTCTCTGCCCTCTCTTCTCTCTCTCTAATATACTGATATGCAGCAACATTAAGAAAGTATTCAGACCACTTGACTTTTTACACATTTTGTCACGTTACAGCCTTATTCTAAAATGGATTAAACGTGTTTTTCCCCTCATCAATCTACACACAATAACCCACAATTACAAAGCAAAAACAGTTCACTTTATGTGTGAACATTTTTATTTAAAAAACAACGTAGATATCACAGAGGGAGAGTAGAGAGTCAGAACAGAGGGCAAGAGAGAGAGAGGGAGGGTAGAGAGTCAGAACAGAGGGAAAGAGAGAGGGAGGGTAGAGAGTCAGAACAGAGGGAAAGAGAGAGAGGGAGGGTAGAGAGTCAGAACAGAGGGCAAGAGAGAGGGAGGGTAGAGAGTCAGAACAGAGGGAAAGAGAGAGAGGGAGGGTAGAGGAGGGAAGAGAGTCAGAACAGAGGGAAAGAGAGAGAGGGAGGGTAGAGGAGGGAAGAGAGTCAGAACAGAGGGAAAGAGAGAGAGAGGGAGGGTAGAGAGTCAGAACAGAGGGAAAGAGAGAGAGAGGGAGGGTAGAGAGTCAGAACAGAGGGAAAGAGAGAGAGAGGGAGGGTAGAGAGTCAGAACAGAGGGAAAGAGAGAGAGAGGGAGGGTAGAGAGTCAGAACAGAGGGAAAGAGAGAGAGAGGGAGGGTAGAGAGTCAGAACAGAGGGAAAGAGAGAGAGAGGGAGGGGAGAGAGTCAGAACAGAGGGAAAGAGAGAGAGAGAGAGGGAGGGGAGATAGTTAGAACAGAGGGAAAGAGAGAGAGAGGGCGGGTAGAGAGTCAGAACAGAGGGAAAGAGAGAGAGAGGGAGGGTAGAGAGTCAGAACAGAGGGAAAGAGAGAGAGAGGGAGGGTAGAGAGTCAGAAGAGAGGGAGTGGAGAGAGAGGGAGGGGAGAGTCAGAACAGAGGGAAAGAGAGAGAGGGAGGGTCGAGAGTCAGAGCAGAGGGAAAGAGAGAGAGAGGGAGGGTAGAGAGTCAGAGCAGAGGGAAAGAGAGAGAGAGGGAGGGTAGAGAGTCAGAACAGAGGGAATAGCAAGAGAGGGAGGGGAGAGTCAGAACAGAGGGAAAGAGAGAGAGGGAGGGTCGAGAGTCAGAACAGAGAGAAAGAGAGAGAGGGGGTAGAGAGTCAGAACATAGGGAAAGAGAGAGAGAGGGAGGGGAGAGAGTCAGAACAGAGGGAGAGAGGGAGTGGAGAGACTCAGAACAGAGGGAAAGAGATAGAGGATGTGTGGAAGTTGCTTTATGTTTGGTAATCGGGGGCCTTTGAGCCCTGATGGGCTGGGTGACATCAGTGACTCTGAGAGATTACTGTTGCTGTGGAGGGAGAGGAGAGGAGAGAGAGAGGAGGGAGAGATTAGTCAGCAGAAATGATTCAGGACGACGTTCGTCTTTAAATGTACTTCTTCATTTCTCTCTTTCCCCACTGAGGAAGATAAAGGACACACACACACACACACACACAATGACAGACAGACAGACAGACAGACAGACAGACAGACAGACAGACAGACAGACAGACAGACAGACAGACAGACAGACAGACACACACAATGGCAGACAGACAGACAGACAGACAGACAGACAGACAGACAGGCAGACAGGCAGACAGACAGGCAGACAGGCAGACAGACAGACAGACAGACAGACAGACAGACAGACAGACAGACAGACACACACAATGACAGACAGACAGACAGACAGACAGACAGACAGACAGACAGGAGGGCTAGGTAATCAGGAATTCCTCCCAAGGTGTATATTGATTTTAGTCCCCTTCTCATTAACTAGATGCTGACAGTGACCAGAGATGGCTAGATTGAGCTGGAGGGGTGTGTGTGTGTGTGTGTGTGTGTGTGTGTGTGTGTGTGTGTGTGTGTGTGTGTGTGTGTGTGTGTGTGTGTGTGTGTGTGTGTGTGTGTGTGTGTGCAAGCGTTTTTACATGTGTGTTTTTGTGAGAGAGTTAACAGGACTTTCGATAAGTTTAGGGCCTCATTATGAATGGTTAAGGTTTGGGATAGAGTTTAAACATTAAGATTAGGGCCTCATTATGAATGGTTAAGGGTTGGGATAGAGTTATAACATTACAGAGTCACTGGGATCAACCTTCTGGTCCAGAGTCATGGGGTTACCCCCCATCACCACCCTCTGTCTCTACCACTGGGATCAACCTACTGGTCCAGAGTCATGGGGTTACCCCCCATCACCACCCTCTGTCTCTACCACTGGGATCAACCTTCTGGTCCAGAGTCACGGGGTTACCCCCCATCACCACCCTCTGTCTCTACCAATGGGATCAACCTACTGGTCCAGAGTCATGTGGTTACCCCCCATCACCACCCTCTGTCTCTACCACTGGTATCAACCTTCTGGTCCAGAGTCATGGGGTTACCCCCCATCACCACCCTCTGTCTCTACCAATGGGATCAACCTACTGGTCCAGAGTCATGAGGTTACCCCCCAACCACCACCCTCTGTCTCTACCACTGGGATCAACCTACTGGTCCAGAGTCACGGGGTTACCCCCCAACCACCACCCTCTGTCTCTACCACTGGGATCAACCTACTGGTCCAGAGTCATGAGGTTACCCCCCAACCACCACCCTCTGTCTCTACCAATGGGATCAACCTACTGGTCCAGAGTCACGGGGTTACCCCCCAGCACCACCCTCTGTCTCTACCAATGGGATCAACCTACTGGTCCAGAGTCATGTGGTTACCCCCCATCACCACCCTCTGTCTCTACCACTGGTATCAACCTTCTGGTCCAGAGTCATGGGGTTACCCCCCATCACCACCCTCTGTCTCTACCAATGGGATCAACCTTCTGGTCCAGAGGTGGGTGTGTGTGTGTGTGTGTGTGTGTGTGTGTGTGTGTGTGTGTGTGTGTGTGTTGAGAAGGAAATACTAGTACGTTCCTGGGGGAGTAGACACCACCTCTACAGGTAGTGGAGGAGGAAGAGAATGAGAGAGAAAGAACTGGAGGACATGGTAAGAAGAGAACAAGATGAGGGAGGAATGAGGTAGGAGAAGGATGGATGGATGAAGGGAGAGGAAGATGAGGGAGAAGAAGTAAACATATGTGGATGTAGGGAGAGGAGGAAGGAGAAGTAAACATATGTGGATGTAGAGGAAGAGGAGGAAGGAGAAGTAAACATATGTGGATGTAGAGGAAGAGGAGGAAGGAGAAGTAAACATATGTGGATGTAGAGGAAGAGGAGGAAGGAGAAGTAAACATATGTGGATGTAGAGGAAGAGGAGGAAGTAGAAGTAAACATGTGTGGATATAGAGGAAGAGGAGGAAGGTGAAGAATAAGTAAACATGTGTGGATATAGGGGAAGAGGAGGAAGTAGAAGAAGTAAACATATGTGGATGTAGATTAAGAGGAGGAAGGAGAAAAAAGTTGATGCACAGTAGGTGGCAGTGTTGCTCTTTAAACAGAGGAGGAGGAGAGAAGAAGAGGGAGGAGAGAAGGTGGATGGAGGAGGAGAGAAGGTGGAGAGAAGAAGATGGAGGGAGGAGGAGAGAAGAAGAGGGAGGAGAGAAGGTGGATGGAGGAGGAGAGAAGGTGGAGAGAAGAAGATGGAGGGAGGAGGAGAGAAGGTGGAGAGAAGAAGATGGAGGGAGGAGGAGAGAAGGTGGAGAGAAGAAGATGGAGGGAGGAGGAGGAGAGATGAAGAGGGAGGGAGGAGAGAAGGTGGAGGGAGGAGAGAAGGAGAGATGAGGGAGTGGAAGCAAGAAGGAGAGAATAAGATTGATGGAGGGAGGAGGAGAGAAGGAGAGAAGAAGATTGATGGAGGGAGGAGGAGAGAAGAAGATTGATGGAGGGAGGAGGAGAGAAGAGGGAGAGGAAGAGAGGAGGAGTGAAGAAGATTGATGGAGGGAGGAGAAGAGAAGAGGGAGAGAAGGAGAGAAGAAGATTGATGGAGGGAGGAGGAGAGAAGAGGGAGAGGAAGAGAGAAAGTGAAGGAATATGTGAATATGTCAATGGATATGGAGGGAAAGATGAAAAATTAAAAAAGCTATTAATATATACTGTAACCCACCAATGAGGAAACATTCTGTGACTACCTCCTCTCCACCAATGAGAGAGGAAACATTCTGTTTCTACCTCCTCTACACCAATGAGAGAGGAAACATTCTGTTTCTAACTCCTCTCCACCAATGAGAGAGGAAACATTCTGTTCTACCTCCTCTCCACCAATGAGAGAGGAAACATTCTGTTCTACCTCCTCTCCACCAATGAGAGAGGAAACATTCTGTTCTACCTCCTCTCCACCAATGAGAGAGGAAACATTCTGTTCTACCTCCTCTACACCAATGAGAGAGGAAACATTCTGTTTCTAACTCCTCTCCACCAATGAGAGAGGAAACATTCTGTTCTACCTCCTCTCCACCAATGAGAGAGGAAACATTCTGTTTCTACCTCCTCTCCACCAATGAGAGAGGAAACATTATGTTCTACCTCCTCTCCACCAATGAGAGAGGAAACATTCTGTTCTACCTCCTCTCCACCAATGAGAGAGGAAACATTCGGTTTATACCTCCTCTCCACCAATGAGAGAGGAAACATTCTGTTCTACCTCCTCTCCACCAATGAGAGAGGAAACATTCTGTTTCTACCTCCTCTCCACCAATGAGAGGAAACATTCTGTTCTAACTCCTCTCCACCAATGAGAGAGGAAACATTCTGTTTCTACCTCCTCTCCACCAATGACAGAGGAAACATTCTGTTCTACCTCCTCTCCACCAATGAGAGAGGAAACATTCTGTTTCTAACTCCTCTCCACCAATGAGAGAGGGAACATTCTGTTCTAACTCCTCTCCACCAATGAGAGAGGAAACATTCTGTTTATACCTCCTCTCCACCAATGAGAGAGGAAACATTCTGTTTCTAACTCCTCTCCACCAATGAGAGAGGAAACATTCTATTTCTAACTCCTCTCCAACAATGAGAGAGAGGACTCCACCAATTTTTATTTTATTTTTATTTCACCTTAATTTAACCAGGTAGGCAAGCTGAGAACAAGTTCTCATTTACAATTGCGACCTGGCCAAGATAGTCTCTATAGTCCCTGGACCATTCTGTCTCTATAGCCCCTGGACCATTCTGTCTCTATAGTCCCTGTACCATTCTGTCTCTATAGTCCCTGGTCCATTCTGTCTCTATAGTCCCTGTACCATTCTGTCTCTATAGTCCCTGGCCCATTCTGTCTCTATAGTCCCTGTACCATTCTGTCTCTATAGCCCCTGGACCATTCTGTCTCTATAGCCCCTGGACCATTCTGTCTCTGTAGCCCCTGGACCATTCTGTCTCTATAGCCCCTGGACCATTCTGTCTCTATAGCCCCTGGACCATTCTGTCTCTATAGCCTCTGGACCATTCTGTCTCTATAGCCCCTGGACCATTCTGTCTCTATAGCCCCTGGCCCATTCTGTCTCTATAGCCCCTGGACCATTCTGTCTCTATAGCCCCTGGACCATTCTGTCTCTATAGCCCCTGGACCATTCTGTCTCTATAGCCCCTGGACCATTCTGTCTCTATAGCCCCTGGACCATTCTGTCTCTATAGCCCCTGGACCATTCTGTCTCTATAGCCCCTGGACCATTCTGTCTCTATAGCCCCTGGCCCATTCTGTCTCTATAGCCCCTGGACCATTCTGTCTCTATAGCCACTTGACCATTCTGTCCCTATAGCCCCTGGACCATTCTGTCTCTATAGTCCCTGTACCGTTCTGTCTCTATAGTCCCTGGACCATTCTGTCTCTATAGCCCCTGGACCATTCTGTCTCTATAGCCCCTGGACCATTCTGTCTCTATAGCCCCTGGACCATTCTGTCTCTATAGCCCCTGGACCATTCTGTCTCTATAGCCCCTGGACCATTCTGTCTCTATAGCCCCTGGCCCATTCTGTCTCTATAGCCCCTGGACCATTCTGTCTCTATAGCCACTTGACCATTCTGTCCCTATAGCCCCTGGACCATTCTGTCTCTATAGTCCCTGTACCGTTCTGTCTCTATAGTCCCTGGACCATTCTGTCTCTATAGTCCCTGTACCATTCTGTCTCTATAGTCCCTGGACCATTCTGTCTCTATAACCCCTGTACCATTCTGTCTCTGTAGTCCCTGTACCATTCTGTCTCTATAGTCCCTGTACCATTCTGTCTCTATAGTCCCTGTACCATTCTGTCTCTATAGTCCCTGTACCATTCTGTCTCTATAGCCCCTGGACCATTCTGTCTCTATAGTCCCTGGTCCATTCTGTCTCTATAGCCCCTGGACCATTCTGTCTCTATAGTCCCTGTACCATTCTGTCTCTATAGTCCCTGGACCATTCTGTCTCTATAGTCCCTGTACCATTCTGTCTCTACAGTCCCTGGACCTGAACCATTCTGTCTCTATAGTCCCTGGTCCATTCTGTCTCTATAGTCCCTGGTCCATTCTGTCTCTTTAGTCCCTGGACCATTCTGCCTCTACAGTCCCTGTACCATTCGGTCTCTACAGTCCCTGGACCATTCTGTCTCTATAGCCCCTGGACCATTCTCTCTCTATAGTCCCTGGACCATTCTGTCTCTATAGTCCCTGGTCCATTCTCTCTCTGTAGTCCCTGGTCCATTCTGTCTCTACAGTCCCTGGACCTGAACCATTCTGTCTCTATAGTCCCTGGTCCATTCTGTCTCTATAGTCCCTGGTCCATTCTGTCTCTTTAGTCCCTGGACCATTCTGCCTCTACAGTCCCTGTACCATTCGGTCTCTACAGTCCCTGGACCATTCTGTCTCTATAGCCCCTGGACCATTCTCTCTCTATAGTCCCTGGACCATTCTGTCTCTATAGTCCCTGGTCCATTCTCTCTCTGTAGTCCCTGGTCCATTCTGTCTCTATAGTCCCTGTACCATTCTGTCTCTATAGTCCCTGGCCCATTCTGTCTCTATAGTCCCTGTACCATTCGGTCTCTACAGTCCCTGGACCATTCTGTCTCTATAGTCCCTGTACCATTCTGTCTCTATAGTCCCTGGACCATTCTGTCTCTATAGTTCCTGGACCATTCTGTCTCTATAGTCCCTGGACCATTCTGCCTCTATAGTCCCTGGACCATTATGTCTCTATAGTCCCTGTACCATTCGATCTCTATAGTCCCTGGATCATTCTCCATTCCAGAGGAGTGTGAGGACTGAGTCAATGTTCTAGAGGTCCAACTGCAGCCTCTTCACCTGGATGACTGAAGAGGAGTGTGAGGACTGGGTCAATGTTCTAGATGTCCAACTGCAGCCTCTTCACCTGGATGACTGAGGAGGAGTGTGAGGACTGGGTCAATGTTCTAGAGGTCCCACTCCAGCCTCTTCACCTGGATGACTGAGGAGGAGTGTGAGGACTGAGTCAATGTTCTAGAGGTCCAACTGCATCCTCTTCACCTGGATGATTGAAGAGGATCGTGAGGACGGAGTCAATGTTCTAGAGGTCCAACTGCAGCCTCTTCACCTGGATGATTGAAGAGGATCGTGAGGACTGGGTCAATGTTCTAGAGGTCCAACTGCAGCCTCTTCACCTGGATGATTGAAGAGGATCGTGAGGACTGGGTCAATGTTCTAGAAGTCCAACTGCAGCCTCTTCATCTGGATGACTGAAGAGGATCGTGAGGACTGGGTCAATGTTCTAGAGGTCCAACTGCAGCCTCTTCACCTGGATGATTGAAGAGGATCGTGAGGACTGGGTCAATGTTCTAGAGGTCCAACTGCAGCCTCTTCACCTGGATGATTGAAGAGGATCGTGAGGACTGGGTCAATGTTCTAGAGGTCCAACTGCAGCCTCTTCACCTGGATGATTGAAGAGGATCATGAGGACTGGGTCAATGTTCTAGAGGTCCAACTGCAGCCTCTTCACCTGGATGATTGAAGAGGATCGTGAGGACTGGGTCAATGTTCTAGAGGTCCAACTGCAGCCTCTCCACCTGGATGATTGAAGAGGATCGTGAGGACTGGGTCAATGTTCTAGAGGTCCAACTGCAGCCTCTTCAACAGGATGACTGAGGAGGATCGTGAGGACTGAGTCAATGTTCTAGAGGTCCAACTGCAGCCTCTTCACCTGGATGATTGAAGAGGATCATGAGGACTGAGTCAATGTTCTTGAGGTCCAACTTCAGCCTCTTCACCTGGATGACTGAAGAGGATCGTGAGGACTGGGTCAATGTTCTAGAGGTCCAACTGCAGCCTCTTCACCTGGATGACTGAGGAGGAGTGTGAGGACTGAGTCAATGTTCTAGAGGTCCAACTGCAGCCTCTTCACCTGGATGATTGAAGAGGATCGTGAGGACTGGGTCAATGTTCTAGAGGTCCAACTGCAGCCTCTTCACCTGGATGATTGAAGAGGATCGTGAGGACTGGGCCAATGTTCTAGAGGTCCAACTGCAGTCTCTTCACCTGGATGATTGAAGAGGATCGTGAGGACTGGGTCAATGTTCTAGAGGTCCAACTGCAGCCTCTTCACCTGGATGATTGAAGTGGATCGTGAGGACTGGGTCAATGTTCTAGAGGTCCAACTGCAGCCTCTTCACCTGGATGATTGAAGAGGATCGTGAGGACTGGGTCAATGTTCTAGAGGTCCAACTCCAGCCTCTCCACCTGGATGATTGAAGAGGATCGTGAGGACTGAGTCAATGTTCTAGAGGTCCAACTGCAGCCTCTTCACCTGGATGACTGAAGAGGATCGTGAGGACTGGGTCAATGTTCTAGAGGTCCAACTGCAGCCTCTTCACCTGGATGACTGAGGAGGAGTGTGAGGACTGAGTCAATGTTCTAGAGGTCCAACTGCAGCCTCTTCACCTGGATGACTGAGGAGGAGTGTGAGGACTGAGTCAATGTTCTAGAGGTCCAACTGCAGCCTCTACACCTGGATGACTGAGGAGGAGCGTGAGGACTGGGTCAATGTTCTAGAGGTCCCACTCCATTCTCTTCACCTGGATGATTGAAGAGGATCGTGAGGACTGAGTCAATGTTCTAGAGGTCCCACTCCAGCCTCTACACCTGGATGATTGAAGAGGATCGTGAGGACTGAGTCAATGTTCTAGAGTTCCCACTCCAGCCTCTACACCTGGATGACTGAGGAGGAGTGTGAGGACTGGGTCAATGTTCTAGAGGTCCAACTGCAGCCTCTTCACCTGGATGATTGAAGAGGATCGTGAGGACTGAGTCAATGTTCTAGAGGTCCAACTGCAGCCTCTTCACCTGGATGATTGAAGAGGATCGTGAGGACTGGGTCAATGTTCTAGAGGTCCAACTGCAGCCTCTTCACCTGGATGATTGAAGAGGATCGTGAGGACTGGGTCAATGTTCTAGAGGTCCAACTGCAGCCTCTTCACCTGGATGATTGAAGAGGATCGTGAGGACTGGGTCAATGTTCTAGAGGTCCAACTGCAGCCTCTTCACCTGGATGATTGAAGAGGATCGTGAGGACTGGGTCAATGTTCTAGAGGTCCAACTCCAGCCTCTCCACCTGGATGATTGAAGAGGATCGTGAGGACTGGGTCAATGTTCTAGAGGTCCAACTCCAGCCTCTCCACCTGGATGATTGAAGAGGATCGTGAGGACTGGGTCAATGTTCTAGAGGTCCCACTCCAGCCTCTCCACCTGGATGATTGAAGAGGATCGTGAGGACTGGGTCAATGTTCTAGAGGTCCAACTGCAGCCTCTTCACCTGGATGACTGAGGAGGATCGTGAGGACTGAGTCAATGTTCTAGAGGTCCCACTCCAGGCTCTACACCTGGATGACTGAGGCGGAGCGTGAGGACTGGGTCAATGTTCTAGAGGTCCCACTCCATTCTCTTCACCTGGATGATTGAAGAGGATCGTGAGGACTGAGTCAATGTTCTAGAGGTCCCACTCCAGCCTCTTCACCAGGATGACTGAAGAGGATCGTGAGGACTGAGTCAATGTTCTAGAGGTCCCACTCCAGCCTCTTCACCAGGATGACTGAAGAGGATTGTGAGGACTGAGTCAATGTTCTAGAGGTCCCACTCCAGCCTCTTCACCTGGATGATTGAAGAGGATCGTGAGGACTGGGTCAATGTTCTAGAGGTCCCACTCCAGCCTCTACACCTGGATGACTGAGGAGGAGTGTGAGGACTGGGTCAATGTTCTAGAGGTCCCACTCCAGCCTCTTCACCTGGATGATTGAAGAGGATCGTGAGGACTGAGTCAATGTTCTAGAGGTCCCACTCCAGCCTCTACACCTGGATGATTGAAGAGGATCGTGAGGACTGAGTCAATGTTCTAGAGGTCCAACTGCAGCCTCTTCACCTGGATGATTGAAGAGGATCGTGAGGACTGAGTCAATGTTCTAGAGGTCCAACTGCAGCCTCTTCACCTGGATGATTGAAGAGGATCGTGAGGACTGAGTCAATGTTCTAGAGTTCCCACTCCAGCCTCTACACCTGGATGACTGAGGAGGAGTGTGAGGACTGGGTCAATGTTCTAGAGGTCCAACTGCAGCCTCTTCACCTGGATGATTGAAGAGGATCGTGAGGACTGAGTCAATGTTCTAGAGGTCCAACTCAGCCTTTTCACCTGGATGATTGAAGAGGATCGTGAGGACTGAGTCAATGTTCTAGAGGTCCAACTGCAGCCTCTTCACCTGGATGACTGAGGAGGAGCGTGAGGACTGGGTCAATGTTCTAGAGGTCTAACTCCTGCCTCTTCACCTGGATGACTGAAGAGGATCGTGAGGACTGAGTCAATATTCTAGAGGTCCAACTGCAGCCTCTTCACCTGGATGACTGAAGAGGATCGTGGGGACTGAGTCAATGTTCTAGAGGTCCCCCTCCAGCCTCTACACCTGGATGACTGAGGAGTGTGAGGACTGGGTCAATGTTCTAGAGATCCCACTCCAGCCTCTTCACCAGGATTACTGAGGAGGAGTGTGAGGACTGGATCAATGTTCTAGAGGTCCCACTCCATTCTCTTCACCTGGATGACTGAGGAGGACTGGGTCAATGTTCTAGAGGTCCCACTCCAGCCTCTTCACCTGGATGACTGAGGAGGAGTGTGAGGACTGGGTCAATGTTCTAGAGGTCCCACTCCAGCCTCTACACCTGGATGACTGAGGAGTGTGAGGACTGGGTCAATGTTCTAGAGGTCCCACTCCATTCTCTTCACCTGGATGACTGAGGAGGACTGGGTCAATGTTCTAGAGGTCCCACTCCAGCCTCTTCACCTGGATGACTGAGGAGTGTGAGGACTGGGTCAATGTTCTAGAGGTCCCACTCCATTCTCTTCACCTGGATGACTGAGGAGGACTGGGTCAATGTTCTAGAGGTCCCACTCCAGCCTCTTCACCTGGATGACTGAGGAGGAGCGTGAGGACTGAGTCAATGTTCTAGAGGTCCCACTCCAGCCTCTTCACCTGGATGACTGAGGAGGAGTGTGAGGACTGAGTCAATGTTCTAGGGGTCCCACTCCAGCCTCTACACCTGGATGATTGAAGAGGATCGTGAGGACTGGGTCAATGTTCTAGGGGTCCCACTCCAGCCTCTTCACCTGGATGACTGAAGAGGAGTGTGAGGACTGGGTCAATGTTCTAGAGGTCCCATTCCAGCCTCTTCACCTGGATGACTGAGGAGGAGTGTGAGGACTGGGTCAATGTTCTAGAGGTCCCACTCCAGCCTCTACACCTGGATGACTGAGGAGGAGCGTGAGGACTGGGTCAATGTTCTAGAGGTCCCACTCCAGCCTCTACACCTGGATGACTGAGGAGGAGTGTGAGGACTGGGTCAATGTTCTAGAGGTACCACTCCAGCCTCTACACCAAGATGACTGATGAGGAGTGTGAGGACTGGGTCAATGTTCTAGAGGTCCCACTCCAGCCTTTTTACCAGGATGACTGAGGAGGAGTGTGGGGACTGGGTCAATGTTAAGGGGTTCAACTCTAAGGGGTTCATTCAAATATTAACTTTAAAACTATGCCTCTGATGCGTTTCTTCATCACCAACATGAAAGACAAGTTTAAATTTAGTGACAGTTTGTTTCCCAACAGGAAAGACAAGTTTAAAGTTAGTGACTGTTTGTTTCCCAACAGGAAAGACAAGTTTAAATATAGTGACAGTTTGTTTCCCTCTTGGTGCATTTCTCCATCTGCAATAAACAGTCCCAAAACATATCTACAGAGGGAAAACTAAAGTGTTCATCAGAAGATACATAGTTGAATGTGAGGTCGATAGTCTGTAGACTGTCAACGAAGCTCAACTTGTGTTTCACTTGATTTGGATAGTTCCAAAGCACATCTGCCAATAGAGTATAATATACTGTATATAGTATATACATATACATACACATGTATATATAGTTTAACCTTTAAAGGCAAAAGGCCTCCTGCAGGAACGGGGAGGAAAGATATAGACAAAACACACATCACAACAAGAGAGACAACACAACACTACATAAAGAGAGACCTAAAGACAACAACACAGCATGGCAGCAACACAACACTACATAAAGAGAGACCTAAAGACAACAACACAGCATGGCAGCAACACAACACTACATAAAGAGAGACCTAAAGACAACAACACAGCATGGCAGCAACACAACACTACATAAATAGAGACCTAATGACAACAACACAGCATGGCAGCAACACAAGACCACACAGCATGGCAGCAACACAACACTACATAAAGAGAGACCTAAAGACAACAACACAGCATGGCAGCAACACAACACTACATAAAGAGAGACCTAAAGACAACAACACAGCATGGCAGCAACACAACACTACATAAATAGAGACCTAATGACAAGACCACACAGCATGGCAGCAACACAACACTACATAAAGAGAGACCTAAGACAACAACACAGCATGGCAGCAACACAACACTACATAAAGAGAGACCTAAGACAACACAACATAAAGAGAGACCTAAAGACAACAACACAGCATGGCAGCAACACAACACTACATAAAGAGAGTCCTAAAGGCAACAACACAGCATGGCAGCAACACAACACTACATAAAGAAAGACCTAAAGACAACAACACAGCATGGCAGCAACACAACACTACATAAAGAGAGACCTAAAGACAATAACACAGCATGGCA